>NC_143403.1:19397500-19632500 GCF_052110815.1 Crocodylus siamensis
TGCAGATATAAAAAGCATAGTGGAGTCATTTTCCAAAAAATTGTCTCTAACTTTTCTAAAGAACCTGGTTGATTAAATTTTCATGTAATCTTACAGTTCATAACAAATACTAAATTGATAATCCTGAAAATGGATGAACTCAGGAAGACAAGGTATATAGAGGTAGCATTTTTTCCAAAAAAGCTTTGCCATAAATGGTGTCTGTAGCAAGGTAGTCTTACCCTTTAAGTTGGGCAGACAGCCCTGGAGTAGGAGCCCAACTGTGGGTAGATGGCTGGCAGTTAAAAGCCCAAGGGAAGAGACCTTGAAGCTTGAGCTGGGAAAGAAGCAGTTTGCAACCAGAAAGCAGACTGAAACCCAGAAAAGCTTGCTTCTAGGAAGAGCCAGAGCTAGAGGGCACTGTCCTGCGCATGGAGAAAGGCCAAAGGTTTTGTTTGGCTCATTTGTCTGTTGTTTTGGACGAGCCCTATTGTTTGTATTATAAGGGTTGGCTGAATGGTTCCCAAGGAAGTAGAAGCTAACCAGTGAGGCCACAGGCACTCAGACCTCTTCATAGACTATTGCTCTTACTGGCTGTAAGGCTTGTAAGGGGACAAAGCATGTCTGCACAGAAGCAGGCACACCAACCCATTTACAGTGCCACTATATTTTGGCTTGGGTTTTGAGATGCAAACATCTGTCCTACAGAAATTAGAATCTTTACATATATGCCACCTGTCACCAGATAAATATCATTATTACACTCAGTTATCTTTGACTACCACCAAAAAAACTGAAGTTTATCATTTTCAGATATATCCAAAGGTGGGTCAAATGCCAGAAATCTTTAATGCCATATGAGCCAGTTTGCTTCTTTTAGCAGAGCAAGAGAGAATTATCATTTCCATACAAGTTAATTGTTTTTGTGTAGCTTTTCTAGATGGATATATGCACCTCATGAATGCAACACCATCCTCCATTTACAAAATGCAAACAATTCTACTGTCTACATGACCAATCATAACTAAACAACATGTAAGTCCGATTTCAAGTCAAGTACTGAATACTCCCAGAACTTTGTTCCCAATCAGTCCATACAATTAGCAAATATTGTTAAGAAGTTTGAAAAATGAGTACAACGTGAGGTAACTGAAGTCCACTAGAAGGAATTTGGGGAGTAAGTTACTTACTGCTTTCTCAGTCAGCACATATTTAATGGAATAACATTATTTCAGATCCATAATTAATGTTGACTATTTATTTATTTATTTATTGCCATTTCAGGGTGCAAGTGACAATTTATTCCAATACTACCACCTACCTTATTTACATGAACTCTGATGCTATCATTTGCAATTTAGTGGTAGATAGCAATTTCTGCTTCAGTATAAACTAGTTAGAAAGCTAACAAGGAAATTGAAAGATACAATGAAATATACTAATATGGAGGTTAAGTTAATTCACTTCCTTATCTTCTTGTTACATATTGATGTAGTTCAGACAATTCAAAAACATCTAAGTTGTCTACCACGTGCATATCAGATTTCTGACAATGAAAGCAATTTAATAGGTTATTTAATGTTACAATGTAGTCAGATCTCTGTGGATCTGTTTCTTTACTTGCTTTAGCTGCAGAATATCCTGCTTTTGTTTGCAAGAGGACACAGATGTTCTCTATTTATTTTGAAAGATTAAAAATTGATACAGCTCTAGAGTTGCCACTGACATTTGATGCCTTCCTTTTGATTCAGTTCTCTGGGTCTCTACCTTCTAGATCATAATCCCAGCCAGCAGCACATCTATGACGTTTTGTTTTATGAATATATGGGCATTAGCAACAGTGGTGTGGCTATATCCAGAAGTCTTTTTGCATGCACTATAGACATTTTAGTTATTTTTGAGTGGCAAAATGGAAGCTATTCTTAAATTAGCTTACTTTGAGTCTGTCAGTGACCCTCCCTGCTTGACTTTTACACATTTCTTACTCAAGATTTTTGTGGCTTTTAGACCCTGTATTGATGAGGCAACCAACATGCTCCACTAACGTACTCAATTCCTATAGAGCAGCCACATTAGGAGCTAGCATTATATACAATTGTAGTTTCATTCCAACTTCATGACTTGAATGCTGGGGTCCAAACACGGAAGACCTGTCATAAATTGCATTTATATTTGTGTGGTGCTAATCTGATAATTACTTGCCTAATCAGCTAATACAGAAACAATTTGGTGTATGTCATTTAACAAGGTTTTATATTGCACAGGTTCCAAAGCTGGTTACAGACCATGCTGTAGGGAGATGATCATCTTAAAAGACAAGTTGTGAGGGAAAATTCTAGCTTCACTTAAGTCAATGGCAAAAGTTTAAGCTCTCAAGTTTTCAAAAGAGTTTAATCAGAAGCAAGTTGATGATGCCACAAATTCATGGTGACTAAATGATGTCACACATTCAGGGTGAGAAAAAGCCTGAAAACCTTGTAGCATTTGGGTTTAAAACACAAAGGTATATCCCTGTATTCTGACCACCGTTTCCTTGCTCAGTAATACATGCAGTTATATAGCCAACCTTTTGAGTAACTTAATATTGTGCAGCTTGCTTTTTCTAACACAAGTGACTGCATTCCCAGTATCAACGTATTTCCTAAAAGTCACTTAGTGTAAAAATGCAACAAGAATCATAGAAGTATCATGTTTTATACAACATGTAAAAATATACACCATTATCTACATAGTCCAAGGTGTAGCTGGCCATTACTGCACCCTCTCCGCACCTTGCTCCTTCCCTGTAGTGGCTCTGGCAACAGCTGCAGGGAGGGCAGAGAAGTGGCAGCAGCACAGGAGCAACAGCCAAAGGTTTGCTGCTGTTGAGGGAAATCCACTTCAGGGAAAGTGTGTAGGGAGGAGGAGGGGATGGAGTTGGGGAGGGTGAGGAGCCCCTCCCTCCCCAACCTCCCCAACTCCATTCCAACACTTCTCCCTTAGGTGGCCCCCAGAGTTTGTGCCTGATTTGCCCACCATCATCATACTACTGTATATATTTATTGACAGACTTGCTTTCTGATCAGCATAACTGACTCTAGGGGAACAGTGAACCCAGTGTGTTCTTATCTTCTTATGAAAACTCCAGTAGGAAATACTCAAAAAAATCCAAATCAAAATCTCACAGCTTTTGCTCTTTGGACGCCCTATGGCCCAGTGAAGCTCCTTTTGTTAGGATGGAACACCTTATCTGGAAAAGACACACATCCTCTATGGCAGTGGGATGCTAAATTCTAATCTTTATCTGCCTTAAAGCCCATTCTCTGACCCTTAGCAGCTCCATTTTATTCACTGATGGAGCAAAGTTCATCCCTGCTAGGAGTTTTACTTGACTTCAGGCAGCAGAATCTATCCTTTGGACAGAAGTGCTCTGTTCTTGCACACCTACAGCCCACTCCCTGAGATATTTTTTAAGTACTGTCCTGTTTTAGCTAGCCGGAGCCATTGGCTTATACTCTCGCCACAGCCACTGAGACAACCTACCCTTTCGGAGTAGGTAAACTCTGGTATTAGCAGTTGCCTTCAGCAATCCTGGTGCTCAAGAGAATGCAGTTGTGTATGGCTGAGGGAGCGGCTTCTAGCGCTTTTTCCATTTGTGCTCCTTTTCAGGAGCTGAACACTGAATCATATCATTAATCAACATGGGCCCTTGAAATACTAAATGGCATCAAATGAGATTAGTCGTCTTATAAATATACATTTACTTACCCATTTATACATTGCTCTATTTGTTCATTATCTGAAGGAAAAGGCAGACTGGTCTAAACATCCAACTTGCAATACTGTAGTTCCCATAAAAGTCTCAACAGAGTAGGTTTGAATCTTCTCTCTTCTGGGGTGGATGCTATAAATGGAGTTTCATCCCCCCCTACTATACAGGGGCTCTTTCAGAAGAAACTTTAAAGTCTGTAACCTGGCTTCCTCTCAATAAACAATTCTCCACAACTTTTCAAGGGTGGGATTTGCCTGATGTTCCTAGTCAAAATCACTCTCTCTTCAGTGTTGTCTTCCTAACGCAGAAGTGAATGAATGTTACTCCTGTGTATGCCTGCTGGCTAGAAAACAGTCCAAAACTAACTACACAGCATTATCAGCAGAGCTGGGAGGGTCACATATGCCTGCCCTGCTCAGCCTTATTCTCAGTTGTTTCAGTTGCCCCTTAACTTTGCCAGACTTTAACTATATTTGCTGAAGGGTGCTGAGCTCTAGTGAGATTTGAAAGTGTGGCTATGCTAACATTTAAACGTTTAGGGAAATGAAGTTTAATAAAATGAAGTTGTGTGGCTCCTGGCTGAAAAAAATAATTATAATGTCTCACTAAGTAGTGCTTGTACTTGAAAGCTTTGGTGAAAGGATTTGAAATGTGCATGCTGTGAAGGAGGAAGAAGACAGGGGGCAGGGCAGAACTGTGCTTTGAATACATGAAGTGCTGCTGCATGTGTATATGTGGTGCTGGAGAAGTCAGGTCCTCAAAAATCCACATTAGTGGACACTGCATCATTTTGGCTCAAATCTCTTTGGGACCCATTACTCCAGCAGTCAAATGGGGACCACCTGTTTTGTCGGGATAAATTCATTAACATTTGTGACTCACTTGGATAGTATGGTGTCAGAACTGTAAAAGTAGCATAAAGAAAATAATAATTCTGTATTCAAGGTTTAGATAAGTTGCTTATTAATAAAGCCTGGATTCACACATTGAAATGGGAAGTCAGAAAATCATTGCATACTTACCCATTCATGGGTTTAAGGATGAATTTTAAGTGAAGATATTAAAGACTATCTTAATTCAAAATTCCTAACTTTTCAATGCTTGATATTGCAACCTTAAGAGCCACTAAAAATTGCTAATAGGATTTAAGACACACAGATGGTGAATTTTTAGACCCATTGATGTCTGGCAAAGTTTTAATAAGTTCAGGATTTCATCTGGAAACTGAAATACAGGGTCCACTCCTGTGGTGGGGGGAGGTGCTGAATCCGATTCTACCTTAGAACCCAGGGGAAAGGCAAAGTAATGACTGAGTCCCATCTCCATGCCCCTTGATACGGGGCTGGGAAGGGGCCACATTGGCCTTGGGCAGTTTAGAGCAGCTCCTGGGTTGCTATACATTCTAGCCAACCACAAATGTATCTAGGAATCCAGAGGCTGAAATTGCTGAAGAACAGCACCATTCCCACCAGTCAAAATCGCTGTACATCTTTCACACAGGGAACAAAGAACCATCCCGCACGTGCACCACTGCAAGTTTCCACAACCCTCAGCAGGCCATTTAAACCAGCCTTAAGCCTGTTGTTTAATGCTGAATGAGGGCAGAGGCAATGTAACAGGGGCCAGGAATGGGGTAAAAGTGTCTCGTGCATCTGTACAGTCTTATTTTATTTAAACTGAATAAATAGAGTCAGTATGTCTTTATAGTCACCTTAAGTAAAAAAGATAAGCTTTTCAGAAAGCATGTGGTTAAAGCAGTACTATATAACTAAGATCTTTTTTCCTTGTCAATTTACATTATAAAAACATCTCATGCATATAAAAAGTGGGTTTTTGTATCAGTGGAATTATATACAGTACTGTGTGTTTCTATATACTCAGGATAGTACATATTTACACGTACAATGCACACAGGATTATGCTGGGGCCAAACACTAAAAGAAAACATGCGGTAAATGGTTGCTTTAATAAGTCCTGTTCCATTGAAAGGAAATAAAACCTGAGTATTAATGAGATATAATTATATATTTAAAATCTTTTCCCTTGTGCAGTATACAGAATTAATGCCAGTAAACTCACAAACTGCAACATTCTACTCCATTACATCTGCAATGATTAGAGATAGTTTGAACATCTGGCATATAATCTGTGATAGAAAACAGCATTCTGCACTTTAATGGACGTCTGGAGGCTACACATATCTGATTTTATTTCTTTGTGTTAACTCTTTCCTGGGAGGAGGAGATTTGATGCTTGAGCACCATCCTTTCTGTCATTTGGTGAAGTTGCACAGAGCTCTGCTATTTAGCTGCCTTGCTACTTCTGTTTTTAACATATTGAAGCTAAAATGGAACCCACTCAAATTTATAAGGAGCCATTTATAAATTATACAATTAAACAATATTAATATTTATTATTTTAAAAATCTTTAAGAAACTCAGCCAATGACATCGGGGATAATTTCCTCATTTTCAGTGAATCAAGTACATTAAAATGAAGAAGAAATTACAGTTCCTTCACTCTTTTCAAAGACGTTGTGAATATTCTCTCTTAATTTGTCTTCCTTTCATAATCTTGCACATGATAACTTGCCTGTCCAGGCTAGATTTTCAATATTTGTACATTTTTATATATCTTAAGTGCGAGTATGTAAGAGCTGCTTTGACTGGCACTGACTTTCATTGAAAAAATTAGATTATTTCTCTGCTTGTGTAGGGTGTGTTTTGCCCCAAGCCAAACAAGGAGGTTTTAGCCCTACTGTGTTCAATGGGGAAAAGAAAGATACTAGGTTGAAAAAAAGAATGAGACTGACAGCACCATCTTTTGCCTTATTTATTGAAGTATTAGCTAATACCCAGCACCTAAGAAAACCTTGACATTGGACTTACGAGTAGTAATTAAGACTGATTGAAACATAGTATCAGCAGAGATCTTTCACACTATTGAAAGGATTTAACATTTAAGATGACCTGAAAAATGAATGTTCATGGTGATCATGTTTTGGTATCAGAGAAAATATGTACTACGTGAAAAATGTGAACATTCACTAGAGTTTTGTAATATTCCTTACATGTTAAGGGCTTACTCAGCTACTATAGCGTAATGAAAGCTGCAGTTACTGAGTAGCTTCTGTTGAGCTCTAATAATTAGCCTAAATACAGGTGCAATAAGGGGCATTAAAAAGTTTTATGAGTACATCACTATACCAAAACAGAAATAAGCCAAATACTATATATATATATAGTGTGGGAAATGGGGGGTTGGGCAGTGTGGGAGGGGGGAGGGAGGAAGGAGGCTCAGTGGGAGCATACGGATAATCATTTTGTATTAAAAGTACTTAAGTACAAAGCATGTGAAATACATTAACCTGCTATTGATTTGATTCATGTATTGCTGGAAAGTGGAAAACTTCCAGTTGTATGGAAAAGGAAACACTCTTCATTTGCAGACCATGCTGAACCGATTTTAACACAAATTAGGAAAAAATGGTCCAATTATTGATGATCATCTAAAACAATATGATCCATATATAATGGCTGTGCCATGCATATACCTGAAGCCAAAAAATTCTATGTGACTCCCAGTACCAACTATCTTTCAACTACAGGATTCACGAGTCTCTTTATATGTAGGTGAGTAATAAATATGTTCGTCTAATTTTAAAAAGGTTTGGCTTTAATGAGTTAAAAAAAAATTAAAAGACAAGTTGATGCTGCTGGTTTCTGAGAAGTTCTTACTTGGTCCTAGGATCATCAAGAAGGTCAGACTAGCTGAGGAAAAATTACTTGGTCATCCAAATGTTATGATTAAGTTTACACTGCCATTGATTTATCTTTAATTAATTATGGTATTATTATACTACAGTCTAGTTATATAATCAGGATGTTTGTGTATATATGCTGGCAGATGTGGGCACAGAATGTTAGCTGTGAATTATGACTGTGTAAATAGCAGTACAGTAACCATGAAAATCAATTCTTCCAAACTTATAAAAACTCAAACAAGAATGAAGATCTTATATCAGCAATCAAACATTTTTTTTTCTTCTGGAAAGAACTGCATTCAGTTTTTGATGGTGTAGAGAAGGCTGGGATACCATTAGAAATAAATACATTGATGCAGCTGAGAGCGTATTGGGATTTTCCAAGGGTATGAAAGAAGAGTGGGTCGTTAAGAACTTGCAGGGTTTCATCAACAAAAGAAAAGACACAAAGCTGAACCTTCTCAATGCTCCTAGGTAAGATGTCATTAACAAGTTTAAGAAGAATGTAGCAAAATACATTGGTAAAATATTCTTCAAGGAAGACAAATGAGGGTATTTACCATGGATGCATGAAGCAGGCCTTATTTCATTCGGCTTGCATCAGGGACACTGATTTGATTCGTTGATTTGGATCACTGGCCCCGATTAGATTTGGCCAAATCCAAATCTGAAGATTCGATGCCAATTCAGAGAATCAGTGATTTGGCCGTAGACACAGCTTTAAATTTTTTTTCCACATACCTTGAGGTACAAGCGCAGCTTGTGAATGCTGTGCATGCTAGGGTGCATGGCGTGTCCCACAGGAGTGCGGGTGGTCCTCCATGTGCTCAGCGGTCAACCTGGAAGTCGACCAGAAGTACTTCTGGTCTACTTCTGGGTCTGCCAAGGAATGCAAAGAGGGCTCCCCTGTGCCCCTCCCTGGCTCATTGATCAGCTGTGTGGGGACCCTGGGTGCCTCCCCCAGACCCAAGAGGCTCCAGTCACTGAGTTGGGGAGCGTGCAGGGGGGCCCTCTGCATGCTCTCCAGAAGACCAGGTCCGCTTCCAGGTCTGCTGCTGAGCGTGCTGGGGAGGCCCCCATGCTTCTGTGGGACACTCCACCTGCCCCAGCATCACAGCATTCATGAGCTGCTCTGATACCTAGAGCTATGTAGAAAATACATTTAAAACTGTGTCTATGTGCAAATCTCTGAATCTTTCTGAATCTCTTCAAATCTCTGAGTTCACAGGCAACTTTAGTAGCAACTACAATGGACAAATATAAGAGAAGGGTGGGCATAGTTCTATTAGTGCTTCCCTCCATCCCCCCCCCAAAAAAATGAATAGGAAGAACACTTTAATCACATAGTAAACAGGGAAACACTTCAGTCTTGCCAATATCAATAAGATAGGAAACCTCAGTTTTGGGGTATTCACCATGGGTAAGCTTAAAGCGACTACCAACAAGCTAAAAGACTAAACCAGGATAAAATAACTCCAGTTTACTCAGAGTGGCAAACAATCTTCAACCATATGGGAGACTGAATGTGTCTAGAAGAATGGAGAAAGTAAAGGAAAGTTAACAGAGAATTTAAATAACAACTGTCATGGCATCACACTGCTTAGTCCCAAGGGAACTCTTCTGAACAGAATCTGTAAGGCCATCAACAGGGTTTGAAAACAAATTTATTTCACCTCACCCCTTCTTGCGTTGATTTGATCTTTATGCTACTCAATATTGCTAAACAAAGCAACAAAAGCACCTGCTACTCACCTTAAATTTCTGTAACTTGCAGAAAATCTTTGACAGTGCTGAAGGGTTGTGTGGCAGATACTAGAAATCTATATATTCCCTTGTAAAATAATACAGACCTTCCAACATCTTTATCAGACATCAAATGTGCACTGATCTCCTGATTAACTTGTGGTTTTATGTTACCATTGAAGTAGGCACCAGTGGCATAACTACTGGGGTACGGTAGGGGTAATCATCTCAGGTGCCTTGGGATCATCCTTGAGAGGTGGAGAAGGAGGATGAAACAAGCATCTGCTGCCAACAGCTGCTGCTAGCAGCCACACATTTGTGTTCATGATTGCAATGGTAATTGGAAGTTGCCACTTCTGCTTTGCTTCGGGCACCAGCCACGTCCCTACACTGCTGGTAGACACAGTGTGTGTTCTTCCATTGGTTGTTTGATGTCAACATTTATCTTCTTATGTAACAGATCCGCATAGCTTTGTTGGAATCATTAAACAACTGTATAATCAAGAAGTCAAAAACCAAAGTTTATGAAAGTCCTTGATAAAATCCTTGATGATTTCATCATTTTAGGTGTAGCTGTGAGTACAGCTGGTATTTATTTAGACAGCACTTTCTATAACTCTAGTAAGTACATCTGCAATGTAAGAAATCAAATAGGTAAGAACTGCTTTTTGGAAGCTCATCCCAATAAGGAAATCTAATAGCTCTATCTCCAAAATGAGAATAATTAGTAACTACAAACCAAGTATGGTACAATTAGAGTCATGGAAGACCAAAAAATCTATCCTGAAATTTAAGCAACTTTCAGTGCATGCCTGTCAGAGATGTTCAGAGTAAACTGATCAAGTAGAATAAGGGATCTTGAAATACTGGAGGAGGAATTACTACCAGCTGAACAAGTAGGACAGGCATAAAAATGGACTTAAGTTTGCCATTCTGTGAGAATGCTTGATTACATGATTCCTAACCAATGCTTTTACCGGAATCCCCCCAGTGAAAAAGAAGGAAAGGTTGATCCAATGGGATGCTTTTTAGCACATTGAAGAACAAAAGCCACGACTTGACAGGTTGGCAATTTGAACAAATTAAAGTTGCTGACCCAGAATGGGATTGGTTGACAATAACTGACTTCTGTCTTATATACCAGGATGGTGCAAGAAATAGATTGGACTGGAATCATACCACGTAGACCGAACAACTTAATTTAACCTAAAATGACAAAGATAGACATAATTTAACAAATACTGAGAAAAGATGGTCAACACCTTTATGTTCATTTTCCATGTATCATACACAATATTCCATCAGAAAAAAAGATATCATTGGTGGAAGAAGCAGTTAACGACCCATGGTGACTGACTACTCAATCCCAAATCCAACTAGAATAATACTAAATTTTACATAGTGGAAGGATGGGTGGGTGTCTGGCAAGGGGGCAAACTCACATGAAAGGTTAAAAAGTAAATAGAAAAAGTAGCAGAACTGTTCTTTCCTCACACAATTCTATCAAGAGATTCGGAGCAGCAGACCAATTACAGAATCTGAGAAAAGTAGACCTTTAAAAATGTAATAACATAGCATACTTTGACTCCAAATGGAATAACTCAGCACACATGAAGCATGATGCTACAGGGCAATCCCAACCCCAAAGAGCATTTCAGCTGAAACATGCCCCAGGTTAAAAAGTCCTCTGGAACTGAGGTGATCTCCAATGAAGTATTTATGCACATCAATGATGCATAAATAAAGAATTCCTTCTGAATGATCCTCCTCCATTTTACACCTCACATAGCTGTTGAAACCCAGGCAAAGTGAGTCTAAAATGGAACCAAATTAGAGGTCTTCACATATTTTGCCTATTTTATACCAAGTTTGCACAAGCATGAAAAGCAGGTTTCGTGCTTTAATTGCAAGTCTCATGACAACTAAGATTTTACTTAAAATCCCAGACACAGAGAAACAAAAGTCATTGTATTTTGTGAAAATAAGAAATGGTTTGGCTGATACAGCTGCAAAGAAAAACATGGTCCAAAGGATCAAAACCCAGGAAAGAAATAAAAGGAACTTCAAAGAGGTTATTATTTAAATAAACAAAATTCTGATTTCTAAGTCAGTTCCATTCTTTTCAACTTTTTGGCATTGGTAACACTGGGCAAATCAGTGTAGAAGTGTAGGCTGATGGCATTCAGGTTCTTGGATTTAGTGTAAAGTCTTTGGTTGTACGACTTCTGAGACAGCCAAGTGCTATCAGGAAATCCCAGGTCAAGATTACGGAGGCTGAAGCTGTCACCACACTTGTGTAAGCATCTTATACAGCGGGGTCATCATGACACTTCCTATAGCTTTGACTGGATTTTCTCTGGATTGGCTCTTAGCTCAAACCTTTTCCTAACTCATCCCCTCACCATGTCCAAACCCTTCCCCTCCTAAACCCCTGACTCCAAGAATTTTTAACACCACAAAGGCATCCCATCACTAATACCATTTATGGCCATCTTTTTTAACATGATGTCCCTTTCTTATACAATAAGCCCCTCTTGCTGTTTACACTGTAAACTCTATAGGGCACAGAGTAAGCTTTTACTGTATAGATGCAAACTAGAGCCCTACTTTTAATTGACCCTTAGGCACTTCCATAATAAAGACAAAAATAATGGCCTCGTGATGGCAAGTGAGTGAAAGACAGGAAGGGGTGGGGGACTGAAATAGTAGGCTTAAGGCAATGCTGAGATTTCTAAATTTTGGATCAAACGTGTGCTACCAGGAGTGTAAATAGTTATCACGCAAAGCATCACACCATTTGCTCTCGACTCTGCTTTGTGCAGCAAAAAAACATACATTAAGCTGATTGATAGGATACTTACTCCTTTTTGCACATGTACAAAATTGTTATGGAATCCCTGAAACCTGTCCGTTACCAATACTTCCAACTGAGAATGGAATCTTGCTTTTTATTAATTGATATATCAGTAGAAAGCAGAGGAAAAAACACAGGTCTTCTTATCTGCCTTCTTAGATAGTAGATACTGGTTCATTAAACCCCCTTAAACCATATTTACTGGATAATACTATTTATTCCACATAGAATAATGATCTACTTTAAGTGACTACAACACATGAACAGGACTGAATTAGTCTGTTACCCCCCTGCTTTAAAACACATGTATGTACTTGTATAAGGGAGAGAAAGACAGAAGAAGCAGCAGGATTAATCAGGCCCCACAAGGAGAGGAGAACTTATGTACACGTCATGTGGTGACTGCAGAGCCTACAGAGCATTAACCATCCATCAGTTCTAGGTTATATTACACGGATTCTGCACCCTTGTTCTTCAACCATATTTAAGAGAAGGAGTAAAGATGGAGGATAAAAGCATTCATATCTTCATTTTGGGCCTGTAATAATCCTAACATTAGACTTTGGGGTTTCTAATGGAAAAACAGGCTGTGGTGCTGATATTGAAAGTATATATCCATTGAGTTAGTTCAGATCCATGCAGCATGAGATAATTCCACAGACATGTTAACAGCCGCTTCAGAAATACTGTGATGTTAATCGTACCAGCCTGCAATAGCAATATCTCTTCAGTATTCAAGCTATATTGTTGACAATAAAATTATAAAAAAGAGATACTTTAAACATGCAGTAGCTGTGTCTGAAAATTAAATATCTCAGCCATTAATTTTTCCCCCAAATTACTAAAAAGCAACAGTCCACACTAAAGACTAACCGTTTGTAAAATTGGATTTTTAAAGATGAAGTCTTTTTTAAGCCAATGCTGGTCAAAAAAAGGCATTAGAACAATTCTACAACTGAAAAAAAAACCCGACAGCTTAGCTAATTCACACCACTAAAAAATTGGATTCATGCCGATCACATCAGTTTTTCAGGCACTGTGATTTAAAAGCACTGAGATATTAAACCCCACAAAATATGGGATACTGGAGGATGAAAGGCATTGGTAATGAGATATTGATCCTTTCACCTCCAGGTCGGAGGTTCAAATTAGCATAGACTGATAGTGAGTTGAGTAGTGCAAGTTTCATCATGTTCAAAGTGAAACACTAGAGTCATGTTCCTTGGTCTGGTTGAGTTATTTTCAGTCTAAGACAAAAAGGTGGCATTAAGGTTGATATTTACCAGCTCAAAGCTACACATGGGTTGCTTTAAATCGCATCTACTGTCTCTGGCCACCAGAAGCACTGCTGTCATTAACCCTTTATACTGTTGGCAAGAACACATGTGGCCAAGAAGCCACTGTGACAGTGCTAGACAGCCCATTGTTCCCCAATGTGGGAAGGATCCTCATCCCGCAATGGGTAGCTTTCACTACAAAACTACCCCAAAGGCAGTTCTGCACATTCTCAGTATGGAGTGGGATGGGGTCTTTGACAATCTCCTTCATTCTGAAGGAGGACTGAACTGAATATTATATCTCGAAGGCCTGCTATTGAATGAAATAATGCATCAAAAGGTCACCTTGCAATAACCAGGTCTGTGATCCACCAGTGCCCAGACAACAATAACCTTGCTAATAGGCTGAGCAAAAAACTGTTGTTGCCAGTGCAAAGGAGAGCAACAAGGTTCCCTTTTGTAATATTTTAATTATTTTCACTATGCTTGGTCTCAAGAGCCAGGTTTGGGGTGAATAGGTATCAAGTACACAGGCAGCTTTGAAAGAGAACCTATTTTACCATCAACATTTTTTCAGGCGTAGGAGCAAACAGGCATTAGAGCTGGGTGAAAGATTAAAAGAAACTTTTTCTCTAGTCAGAAACTGCCATTTTGAAAAGCTGAACTGCTTCCTGGGACACACTGATCTTGTCAAAAATTCCTTCAAATAGATGACCTATCTGGGAGAGACCCGCTCAGCAGAACCAGGTGATTAGGACATTCACATGCAACATGGGGGACTCTGCTATTCACATCCCGAGTGAGAATCACTCTCTTTGCCTAATGAATATTTAATTGTTTATTAAGTGGAACAGCTCCAACAAGAATGATTGAGAGAATCAGAATCCAATGCCCCATGATTCAGGCATAGAGAGTATTGCACCTCATCTCTCTTCTTTTTTGCATGATCAATTTTGAAAACAAATCATTTTCATCCTGCACAGGAACCGGTAGGTTGAAGCCTGAGAATTTTTCATAGGAAAGTTGTTATCTGGTCAGCTCTGCGAGGTGTAGGTTTTTTGTAGTTACGGTGGAAACAGGAATTTATACAAGTTACACCACAACAGTATATTTCCCACCCCTTTGCTTCAGGACACTGGTGAGAAAAAGTGACATCGGCTATTAATTGGCTTAATGTGAACTGACTTGGTGGATTTAACACATTTTCCTTGTTCAAGGATGTATGTAGCAACAAGCCTTACTATGATGGTTGTAAGTTTGCACCTTTGTTATCAGAATTTACACAGTGCCATGAAGATCCACAGCCCCCATAGTATTCACAGATAAGGGATTACAGAACTGAGGTATGCAGGTCCATCACAATCCAGCAGCTCAGACCTGATACACCTTTGTGTTGTACATGGTCCAGGTAGTTGGTGACTGAAGAGAGAATTCCAGGACAGAGTCTGCCACCTTCCAGGAGTATTAAAGTTTGAAGAACTCCACAAACTATGACAGAATTAGAAGTGTGAGTTTAAGAAGTGACTAATGACTTGGTGAAAAGAGAGGAGGACAGTTACTTTGTTTCTATGAAGTATGTTTAATCACTAACAAATTCAGCTTTTTATTTCTACTAGGCAGTGGTGTACACATCTGCAGTTGCATCCCATGCTTATGAACCCTTATTGGGGTTGAGTAAGAGAAAGTGACATGACACAACATTTATTCTTTGACATTTGCACAACTAATCTTATTTGAACTTAGCTGAAAAAAAAGAAGACCGATCATCATTTAAAAAAAAAAAAGAAAAGAAAATTAGCAAGATGTCTCTCTCTGTGTTCGACTACTTAATTGGCAAATGGGGATTCACTAATCATTTTGGGGAAAAGAGAACAAACCATTTCTGTTGATGGTCAGGAAACAGAATTTTCTGTCCCGTGGACAGAGATATTTTTTTGCCTACTTTGGAAAATAACCGGTACTCTTATTGTTTATACCAGGGATCCATGCAACATGATGTGCAAACCCTAAAGTTACAACAGCAGCAATATATGGGACAGCTACATAGTGACAGATGCAGAGGTGGAAGAGACTTATTAAATCAGTTCATTGGAATCTATCCTTCTGCCAGTGAAAAAACTGTTCCCCAAAGTACTACATCCAGTGTAATTTTAAGCGATTCCTGTGATGGAGCTTCTATCAAATCTCTTGGGAGCCTATTACACAGGCTAATAGAACTATTGTTAGGAAGTAGTCCAATTTCATCCCATTACTACTACTTATGCTCCCTTATACTCCCCAAATAATCTCCCTCTTTTTTGATATACATAACAGAGTGTTACTCAACCTAGCTCTGCTACCAGCTCAGATCTCCCACTTTTACAGCAAAATAAAACCACCACACCCAACACGTCATAGTTTATGCTCTCTTCAGGGAACTGAATTGTTAATAGGAACAACAGATAACACTGCCAGACTACAGCAACAGGCTCACCAATTCACTATGATCTTCCTGGGCTCAGCAGTCCACTGAACCCCTCTTAAGCATTTCGCCTCTGCTTGTCACTGGAGGTGCTTTTGGACTTCCCTACTAGCTTCTATGCCCACTCCCTCTCCTGGATAAAACTCACTGAGCAAGCACTACCAAAACATTCTCTATGCAGCGTTACTCTGTTGAATCTCTCACACCAGGCAGCCTATTCCCTGTGCTCAGCCTGCACCATCTCCCAGCCCACTTCAGCCTAAGGTTCATGCACTGGTCTCATGATCCTCAAACTTACTCCATTCACCTGGGGTGGTGTGCCAAGCTTGAAAAAGGTGCAGCTGAGCTACTGTCCCTTAAAGGGCCATCTCAACAGGTGATAGTATTCTTCATAAACTTTTGCTGATATTCGGGTCTTCTCTATGCGGGCACACGAATGCAGAGTAATCTAGGGGGTGATTTTACAGCACACCAGCTATCTAACTCACCATTTGAGTCTTCACATTGAGTCAGAGAATAATAGCTAGTGTGTACAAGCTTGGGTTATCATATCCCTGCAAAACCTCATCTGGCCAAGGTCCATAATAAGGGTAGGTTTAAATCTTGTCTCCAAAATGTGACCCAGTACTTTAATTTTTTATTCTTTACCCTTAACAATCATCTTTGCTAATCTTCTCTGACTTCCATAAGTCACTCCATCTCTTTCTGACAATGAAAGATGAACTGCCCAATGAAAGATGAACTGCCCAGAACCGTATGCAGGCAGGGTCTTGTCAGTGCTATTGAGAGGAGATCTGTTCCTTCAACTTCAAAATGTCATACTTCCCAATGAATTTGTCTGTGCTACCAGGCAGCAATCCAAGGTCATCTCCAATTTCCTGACCACTAACATGTCTTTGTTGTATTTCTAACAATTTCTTCCCACTCTATTCCATTCTTCCACTGCATAGCTACATGTTGAGTATTTTTCCTCAGGTTTATTAGCCTGCATTTCTCCCAGGTTGAATCTATTTTTTATTCCTGCCAATTGTTCCAACCTCTCCAGGTTCTTTTGTATCATATCTGTCCTCGGTGGTGTTTGCAACACCTTCTAATTTACTATCATCTGCAAATTTAATTAATGTGCTGTTTACCCCCTCCTTTAGATCATTAATAAAGATGTTAAGTAAAACCGTGCATTCCTCTGTAATAATGCTTATGAAGTAGTTAGGAAGAAGTGAACTTGCAGTAACACAAAAGGTTAGAAGCACACTGTAAATTATCTACTGGAAATTTCAGTTGTATTCCTGGTGCTTGCCCTATTTGTGATGAAACAATGAAAACACAAAATAATCTTTTAGTTTCACACTCAAAATATATTCCTCCGCTTCCTACTCTCTTTGCGTGTACATGATGCGTGCATACAAACAAGGAGTAGGTGGCACAACACAGCAAGTCCTGAGAGTCATAACATGGTATCTCTTACTCTAAATGTAAAAACATAAAACATTTAAGCATCCATAGCCTGTTTTTAAAACAGCCTGGGAACTTTTGAATGCTTTGCTTACTGCAATTATTGCAGGTAATTGGGGCAGTGATTACTGCATTTTAGTGATTCACATGGTATATTATCATAGGATGATCATTTATATTTCAGCCACTTGTAAAGTGTTGAGCATCTATCTCCATTAAACTGTGAGTTTCTTGGTTCTTTATGGGTGGGTACAGACAGCCAAAAAGCCAAAGGTTGAATCGATTCAATCTTTGCGGGTTAGTTTAAATTGTACAAATTAAATTGAAACAGAAGTGAACAGACATTTACCTTTGATACAGGAAATGTGGCCACATGCCTACAATGGCTCAGGCCAGAAACCATGGGGTACTAGAGCACAGCTCTCTGACTGTGTGTTCACTTCCACTTCCTCCTGCCTCCAAGGTCTCTGGGATTTGTAGTCCAGAACTACAGCAGCAGGACTCTGCAGGGTTGATCATCATTTCCTCTTCCATCTTCCAGGTGCCTCTGGGATGTGTAGTCCACAGTTGTAGCCAGTAGTAAGTATGTTTAACCCCCCTCCCTGGTCCTGGACTCCAGCTGGGGTTTGTCTGCAGGGGGCAGTCCCCCCCCCTTGCAGACTGGGCTGCATCCCCAACCAGGCTTGCCCCCCCACTCCAGCCCTTACTCAACCAACCCTCATTGCTCCAGCTTGGGAACAGAGGGGTGGGGACAGCCCTGTTCTCTGGAGCCAGCCAAACTCAGAGCTGAAAGCATGCTGGGGGGCTGTGATTTAACTTGAACTAGGAAGGGGTCTGGGACAGAAGTTTCATAAACCAGTTTGACCCAAATCAGTTAAGTCTGATGCTACATTCAACCAGGTTTAATCTTAAACCATTTTCAGCCATTTTGAAACTGGTTTATGTGCACTGAATGTCTGTTCTGTTACAGGTTTAAACCAGTTTCTGATCACTTAAACTGGTTTATGTGTAACTTCTGTCCCTAGCCCAATGATTACAAGTTCTTGAGAATCCTCAGCAACTCACAGTACTATGTCTTTAACTGTGGCAAACTTTTGCTTCATGTTTTTGTACTGGTGGGAAAATGCACTGAGTTTAAGCTATTTCTCTAATGGCTCTGTATAAAGTAAAACAAACCAACTCAGCTAGAGCTTTCCAGCCTCTCTTTCCTTGCCTATTGAAGAGGCTTCTGTGAAAAATGTACTGTTTCCAGGCAAGTAAAACCGGAGAAAAAGAGTAGAAAGAGTTGCAACAGTGGTCAGATTAACAAGTGCCAAAGCTTTGTCTCATTGTTTATTTTATAGCATGGTCCGTTTAAAGCAGAGATCATTGTCTGCTGGCCATTCAGTATTAATGTGCATGTGCAGAGGAGTCATGTATTTTGTAATGAGGAAGGAGGACTCAAGATTATTAGATGGACCTGTGGATAACCACAGATTACGAGTAACAAAAATCATGAGGATGTGTTCTCATCATGGCAAGATTATTTTCTTATTACAAATTGCTCTAAAATGTCATCTAAGTATAGGACACATCGGTTGCCCCAATCCAAACCCTTTCTGCTCCCTAGACCACCTCCCCCACAAGTGATCACCACAACACAGTGTCTAAATTTGTCATGATATTGCTGGTATTTACTGTGTGTAGAATAGGAAACATAATTTAAAATTCCAATATCACTACAGGATAACAACTGAGAAGTTTGCTTCTTCTCTTATAAATCAAGATTAGAGAACTACCAGACATTAAAAAAGATCTTGAAATCTCCTATTTCCTTTCTTCCTTTGTTCTCCTGTTTCTCTTTTTAGCCCTTCCCTCCTGGGAGCCAAATGTTTTTAAAGACACCTTTTTTACAGGTTTTTTCAGGTCATAACACATGACCACCATAGATAAATGTCTATCCTACAACAGACCCAAACTCCAGCCTCTAAAAAGTCCCCTCTACCTTTGCCTGTCTTCTGACAGCAGTAGTCTCTGGCATCTCACAGGCTGTGCTGGACTCTGGCTAAACGTTCTGTTCAATTTTGTGATGCTCGTTTGGTTCAGTAGTTTCTTAAAATACACTTCCACCTGTCTAGTTTGGATGTAGCCAGGAATTTTTTGAAGGCAGAAGAAAATTCAGTAGAGTTTATAAGACATGCTGGAAACTGGCTGTAATTTGAGTAGATTTTTCTCTTTTCTAAGAATCTTTCGAGGAAAATTAGCATGCCCTCCTTCAGCTTCACAGGGAAGCAGGCTCTCTCCAAATGCAGCATGTATGTCCTTGATGATAGCGTGATATGGGAGCAGGAGCTTTTGAGCTCTTCATGCAACAGAATGAAGTCATATGTCCACGTAAGGAATATCTGCCGTCTCCTTTTGTTAGTCTAAGAGTCATAAAATATGTGAGGGAAACAACATGGTTTGTGAAATAAATAGGGCTGGAATGAAAGGACTAAACAGTTCTACACTACACCTGGAAGCCTGATTATGTCCTGCATTAGGCCACATTTGCATTTTTCCAGCCTTTGCTGGAGCTTTCTTTTGAGCCCAGGCCTACCATTTTGATGTCAATATGAGCTTCAGCAATGATTTTAATCAGAAGGAGCATAGGCCTATTGTTTGCCCAGAGACAATTTTATCCAAGTCTGGGTTAACTGAGCAGCATCCCATTTGTTTACATTGGATGACTATATAGTGTCTTAGCAATTGTGATTGCAAGCCAGAGTGAAATGTGCTGTGCAATAATGCTGCTAGTATTCAGCCATCCAAAATACATTAAAGCATGCCACAGTATATATTAAGGGATGAACAAGGTCTGAACTTCCTGTCCTTGCTCAAGCAACGGGTGTTTTTCCCAAGTAAGATGCACAATTGGTTCCCATTGGTTTCTCTGGGAGACCAAAGTACAGAGGCTCACTGTACTTGTCAGCCCATTAGAGCCAAATACTTCTCCCCTGCTAAAGTCAATGGGAATTTTACCAGTCTTGTGCCCTTTGTTGCACTGTTTGATGTGTGGTATTTCATAATTTATTTGCAGATGTGTGTGACCAAGCATGTGACTTGTTCACATGAATTTTCTGACTGAAATCATGAGAAAAGACTAAAGAACTGAGCCCCATTACATGCATAGCCCACTACAAATTAACGGGGAGCTCTATCATCGTGAGGAAAGGTGCATGGTAATTGCTATTAAAGCTAAAACCAAAGAGCAGCTCATTGAGCATTAGTACTGCAATTGGGAATCTATTTCTGTCCCCCCTAGGCATTTCCCCCCACTAATTTTAATGGAGATAGAATTGGGGTGTAAGTGCCAGAGTTTATAACACCAAAGGACCTTGTTCTTTTCCCATGAAGTCTATAAAATGTTAATGGTCTTGACTTCAACGAAAACAGTGTCTGACTGGGATTAAGAATACTACAAGTATCCTGATTTTTAAAGCGCATTGAAAATTAATAGTTTAACTTTCTGAACATCATACATGGAGATAGCCAGATTCTTGTTTTTGGTATGCCAGTGTCAGGCAATGAAGTGTAAAAGGAGAAACTGAGATGATAGTTTGGCTCACAGATAATAATGCATTTCTTCACAGAGAAAATATGCAAGAGAAAACAATCAAATATTGACAGTTGATACTCTAAGAAATATTTATATTTTTCATATTGGGCTTGTTGCCAAGTCTAAAGAAGCCAATAGAAAGTGCCCAACTGACTTCAATGGGCATTAGATAAAGCCTTTATTGAATGCAGTTCACAGTACATTACTACAGGGTCATGGCATAAACTGGCAGCACATTAAAGACTACTATAATTCAGGAACTACAGTTCTTGCCTTCTCTAGTGAAGACAGATGTAAAATGGCCACAGACATTTTTAACAAAAGAGCTATTTCCTCTGTTAGGGTTAATACCACCATTTTTCTTTATTATTCTTTGCGTTTCACTCATCATAATATGAACTTCTTCAGAAAACAGAACATAAAAGACATTTCCTCAAGAATAAACACCAACAATAATAATGAAGAAAAACAGAGGCATACCCTTAAGAGAAGGAATATATCCCTTGTTAAATCATTGCTCACAGTTTATCAAGTGCATTTTATCTATGTATTTTCTTGCTTTAAATTGGATATTTTTACCTGTAACTTCATTGTGTGGCCTGATTCACCCTTGCACTATTGTATTCATATTCTTATATCAGTAGAACTGGCATCCTGCCCTGTTTCATCAAACCCTGTGACTATGATTTGAAAACACCGTAGCTCCTGGGTCCATAGATAGGTTCTTGGAGGACTGGACCAATTTTCAGAAGTGCTGAGCATCCACTGGTTGGCTGCTCTGCACTACTGGAAATCTAATAACTTATTTAGGGTATTAAATGGGGTTAGGAACCAAAATTAGGTTACTGCTTCCTAATAATGTCTACCTTTATATTTATGAGAAATAAGTATATTTCATTCCTTTACAAATAGAAATATATTCAAATCCACCTCATTTTATTCCCAAAGATATCTTATTTAGAAACTTTTTAAAAATTAAAATGTCCTCCTACCTTACCCATTGAGATTTCCCTTATCTACTACTACAAACAAAGCTCGTGGAATCTGTTCTGCAGGAATAATCGCTATGTAATAAACAGAAGTTACCTTTTATTACTTTGTTTCTAGGCTTCTTCACCTTCTGAGAAACTGTAGATCAAGCAAGAATTAATGAGCATGAACTCTTGGAGTCATTTTCATTGATTTCTTTGTGATACCAGAAAGTAGAGATTCTCAAAAATGCAACATAATGTGGTATAACAGCAAGATAATATTATTTCAGGTCATCAGAACTGTAAGCAAAACATAGATAAATAATGCAAAATGTGTCGTTTTCCCCCCCACCCAACAGAAAAACCCAGTCAAAAAGATTCCTTAGCCTTTCAAAGCCCAGGGCCAGATCCTCGCTTGCTGTAAATTGGCGTCATCTCAATTGATTTGAATGTGCTGTGAAGTTAGCTTATCCTGCCACTGCTCAGTTTCATTCCACATGATTCTGTGGGACTGTAACATAAATTCTGGTCATAAACAAAGAAAAAACAGACTGACAGAGAATTTGATGAACAATTTGCGTCTGTACACAATTTTTCCCTCTGTTTGCACCATTGAAATTCATGATCTTCTATCTTTACGTTCCAGTTTTGCATTTCTCTTCCTATTGCTTTCTAGATCTACTGTTAAAAAATATTAAGAATATTACATCTGCTACATTTTGCCTTAAATAGTGTTGGGTGTGCAAATGTTACAATATATATTAAATGTACTAGCTTGCCCATCAGGTAAACTATGTTTTGTTGCTCACTGTGCCTGTCTGCAGAACATGTAGCACACAAGCATAAATAACAGTGTGCTATATAAATAATTACATGTATGGAAGGCTGTAAAACACTGAAGATATATTTGTACTTTTACTTACGAGAACATTTTTTAAATGATTGCTTTGTTCTATGTGTGGGTTTTTTTGTGTGTGTTGAATGGGGTACGCACACAGAACATTTTCCAAAGTTTTTTTTCCCCTCTTCCTTCAGGTCACACTAGCATTATAGTTAGCAAATTGATAAGGTTCCACTGTTAAGCTTTATTACTTGTGACATGAGCCTATGACACTTTATAAAAAGAAGTAATCCAGAACAATCTCTAGGTAATTAACACCTAGATAAACAAACATAAATTTCTATATTGCATTTATTTGGACTACCACTCAAATATGCGTGAACCATGCTTTTTTAATTAAAAGATAAATCTATGTGACACTTAGCCTCAAACTTAATTATTCAGCATAGTATAATAAAAAATAGAGCCCATTAAATGTGTCTTGCTCTGTATTTCTGTATTAACAGCAAAACAGTTCACTCTGGGATCATTTAAATTTTCTTCCTCCTCTTTTCCTGCGATTTCCCTGTTCATTGAAGACTGTTTTTTTTTTAAAAAAAGAAAAACACTTTTAGCAACACCAACAGGTGAGGAGCTGCAGAACTTTTTACAATCCCTGCATATAATGCTCAGCTGGGGTACATTTTTAATATTACATTACACCGTAGCTTTACCTTCCCCCCTCCCCCCTCCCAACCTTCCCTATGGAAACATACTTCCACTTTGGTAGATCATGCCAAGCAGTGATATCCAGAAATGAAAAACACAATACTTAAGAATAATTTCACTGGGATCGTGCTTACAATACACAAGGTGAGATTTTTATAATATACTGTTACAATACAGATGTTAAACAGATAGGGGAAATATTCAATTCCCAAATTACAATAGACAGAGGGGTTATAGTCCTTATAAAAGTTTCAACAAGAAACATTATCTTAAAGCTGGGAGCAGCTTTCTGATGTTAGGTAGAAAGACTCTTGTCAAGACATTCACCATCTGCATATGAAGGCTGCTGATCAGCTGGGCTAACAAAAATCTTCATAAATGGACTTTTTGTGAGAAAACAGCATTTAACTCTTTCAGACATTCTGCTTCCCGTAGAATACTTGGCCGCTGTTGCCATGTTTCGTGGTACAAGGCCTCACGGTGGTTCTTTTTCAAGGTTCCTATAGGATGTGTGTACCGTTAATAGCAGCTTCCTAGCATGAGCACAAAGGAGATTGTTATTTGTGAACATTTCCATCAAGGTGCATAGAGATTGTCTGTGCTTAAAAAATGGGACCCAAAGTTTCAGGGAATGACTACTGAACTTGAAAGTAGGCTTGTAAATACTTTGAAGGAAAAAAAAAGATTTATTTTGCCTGACTCCCAGATACCATGACTTCTTGATATGAAAGCATCCCTACAGTAAGGCAGCATGTGGTTCACAGACTCCAGCAGACACCTTTTGTCCTCTCAATGTGTCATTTTTACGTACTATACTTTTGTCAGGATGAGAGAATGGTTTATACCAAGAAATATTATGCATCCCCCCAAATATATGTACTATTGTTCATTTTGATGAACTTTTTGAACTGAAACCCAAATTTGATCTACTGTGGATGCAGTTTTTTCTAGGAACATCCAGCCTTTCATTTTTCTCTTAAATGACACTAGTCGCATGATTTGTCTCTGCAATATTTGCATTCTGCACATCAAAGTGAAAAATCAATTGCTAGATGTAACTTTGAACCACTGATTAACTCTGAATTTTCTCAATGCTAGTCTTCTGTTCTTAACACTTAAAAGTAATTTTGTACATTAGCCCTAGTGGAGAAGCAGCTCAGATGTAGTATGACATCTTTTTAGAGTATGACTGGTTTCCCATGCCTACACAACATCTTTCCCTTCTCAGTTTTTCTGTGCCAGGCTATCTTCTCCCCCTCCAGTTCCCTCCCTCCCCTCCCTCAGCTTCTACTTTCTGTACTCTAGAAGTATTTTTGCAGCTTTGGTGCATCCATTTATCGTTAATCATTGTTATTCTTTTCAATGAGTGGCAGTCAAGAACTTCAGATCTTTTAATTTAGTTGCTTCCAAGTATGAAAATCAAACCACATACAGGAAGAATAATGATGCATCCGGTAGAATACGAGGGCATCTTGCACTTGCAAAATCCTTTAAAATGTAGGCAATTTTCTTTACATGCACCATTACAATAAACCTCACAGTTTTCTAAAGCCAAATATATGATCTATACAAACAAATGCTTTTTTTTAATATGAAAACATGACTTTATACATCATAGTGTATGATACACACTTCAAACACTTTAAAATCAAAGCTTGATAGACCCCAAGACTTTTTCTATAGTACATAAGTAGTATTATATAAAACAATTATTACTACATGCTAAAACAGATTTCCACAGTCTTTTAATTAAGCACAATATATAATATATATATATGTATATACTGTATATAGATTTGTTCAGATTAATAAGTGAACTGAGCACACACACCCAGCATAATACACTCCAGTAACTGCCTAACAACTGTGAATTTACTGACATTAATTTTTTAAAATCTGACAGAGCTGCAGAAAATAACATTTTAACTGTTCCTAATAAACATAAGCGAGTAGGAAAACTTTTTTTCAGAGGTAGAGGTTTTATTGCGTAAAACACTGGATAAAACTGTACTGCTTCAAAGACATTTTTATTCTAACAGCAGAAAGAAAACAGTCATTGCTGAAAAAACAACTTTTAATACTTCTATACCAGAATAAAGTTCTGTCAACTGATGTATTATAATAATAAATAATGACCAAGAATAAACTTTAAATACAAAGTTTTCTAATTGTTACAAGCATAGCAACAAAATCCTCTACTCTATTGATCTCAGATTTCCTCCAAGATAGAAATTTTTCTTTGTGTAGGAATGTAGACAGTATTATGACCAGTATCACAGACTACAGAAGTTACAGAGAAAAAACTTGACATGTTTAGATATGAGAAGCATGATGATATTCAGAAACTGACAATGCATCACTGCTGCTGTCACTTGTTTGTATTACAAGTTACAAATGTTCTGGAAAAAAGGTCTATGTCAGAGGGGAAAATAGGGACAGTAGCACCGGACCAAATGGAATCAACACACACATCACAAAGAACGGGAGATGTTTCCAGTGTCACAAACAGAATTATTGCCTGTCGTATCTGAAAATGCTCAGAAGACACAAAAGAATACTGAAAGAGCTCAAAAAGTGCAAGAAATGGAATGTGTGGGGGGGCGGGGAGGGGGATTTTTTTGTTGGGTTTTTTTTGTTTTTTTTTTCTTTTTTGCTAAGATACTGAAGGCGGCGCAAACACACAAAAGCAAGCGACTGACACAGTCACCAAACACAGTAGTGCAGTTAAAATCCTAAAGCTTACTACAGTCAGAAAGTTTCAATAACATTTCAATCCTTTCTCTAGGATCATAGAAACAGTTGCATTAAGTTTATCAACTCGATTTAAGTAAGGCAGTGAGAACTATACTAGAAAAACAAGAAAAAGCAGCTTGCTCTGTGCCAGATGGGTCCAAGTTACACAGTGACCTCATTTAAACTGAGACTTCAGTTGGATGACATCCTTTCCGACAGCATATGCAAACCGTATTCCTTATTAGCCTGAGATTTTTTTTCCAGTCTCAGGGTAGCGCTAAGAATTTTATTTACATTGATTGCAGTTTAGTATTTTTTGTAAACTGCTTTAGGCAGAGCTGAAGTTTTAAGGCCCTGGGGTTTTACTCTGTGCTCCCAGCCTGCAAAGAAATATTGACTTTTTTTTTTTAAGTCTAGATGATTTTGTTTTAGAAGAAGTTAATACTTCTATACCATCATAATAAACAGCACCGATTTTGCTTCTATCAAAGGAAGTACATTAAAAGGCTAATTTTTTATGCCATTCAAGCGGATTTAAGAATAAACCTTTAACTATTATTCTTATTTTTTTTTAATTATGTGTTTCATTATAGTCTCTCAAAAGCTTCCTATGTGGCAAAGAACATAATAAATTTGGAGGATCCAATCAGTAGAAAAGCTAAAATCTGCAAAAATATAGAACACATTTGTTTTACAAAAACAAAGAAATATTAGCTAAAACACTTCTCTTCATTAGAGACAAAGAGCAGGATGTTTGGATTCATATTTTAGGTCAAGCTACTTCATAAGAGCTTGCTCCAGAAGAAACTCCTGCACTATGTCTGTAACACTTATAAAACCTAGCAAATGGAAACTAATCATGACTGGGGAATCCTTCATTCAAGTAAAAAGAACAGAAACGAAAGAAGAAAAGAAGAACAGAAAGAAGAAAGAAAATGAAAAAAGAAAAAAACAACCCTCTATTTAATAAAAATCTGTTTGTCACCAGCACTTTCTATAGATAAGGCTGACTAGTTTCACTAAACAATATTTTAATATATTGTACTTCTACTCTTATAACAACCTACTTCTTCATCAACAAGGCAAAAAAAAAAGAATAAAAGCATTTCCCTCAATACTGCAAGTTGATCTAAAAAACTGGAATTACACCACAAATCTGCACTAACTCATTGGTCTGCAGATCCTTTCTAACCATTGATTCATTTGGCTGTATATTTTTTTTTAAAAAAAAACTGAAAATGTAATATCACAATCCTTTTCAGTACAGGTCAGTACTGACCCTAGCTTATGGGCCGTCTAAGATTTCTTCTATAGTGCAGTTGCAACACCACTTGAATTGATTTTCTCTGCAATGACAGCTCCAGTCAGACTGGCACCATGGCAGTCTACCAACACATCTCATTACTATGCTAGGCAAATGACAGCAGCTGGTGTCATATTATAAAGGTGTTTTCAACAATGAAAACACAGCCCCTCAATCTTCAAGGCAACACTAAATCATTTAGACGGTATCATTTTTCTGTTAAGAGCATTATTTTTGGACAAAGACCACTTTAAAGTTTGAATTTGCCCTGCTTTTTAAATAACTAACAACCTCCTAACATTTTAAAATCACTTTATTATCCCACCTACATTGTTTGGAAGTACTTGTTGCCAGGTAACAGTTTAGCAGCCATTTTCAAGGGCTGGGATTTTTTTTCTTTTCTTTTTCTTTTCTTTTTTCTTTTTTGTAATATATATAATTTTAAATGTTTTAAACATCCTGTACATGTCTGGGAGTTTGTACATGATTCTTTTCCTTGGAACGCAGTTAGCAAACTCTTACCCAAATGCATATCTAAAAACTGTGTAAAATAATATTGCAATATACAGATTGATTTGTTCAGCTGCATTACTCTTGGGCCTTGCTGCCCTCCTCCGTTAGCTCTGCTGAGCTCCCAGGTTTGACAGCTGCAGGTTCCTCTAAATTCCCAGAAGCCTCGGAGTCAACTCTGGAGCGCTTGAACCTGCGATCTGGATACTGGCTGTTGTCAAAAGGCATGCGATGGACACAAAGAACATGGGTCTTCAGATTTCCCTTCTGAGAGGCACTGTATGGGCAGTATCTGCACTGGAAAGGCCTGTGACCTGTATGACAGACAAAAGGCTGGTTAGTTTTTCTGATATTTACATTTTTACTGCAAGCTAGTTCTCTACAAAGTATAACAAAGAAACACAGCTAGAAGAAACTGCTGCGTGTGTTCAGCAACAGGAAGAAATTCACGGTGCTTTTGATGAGACCTATTCATGAAAACTGCATCTTTAAAAACTCATCTCTTGGGACAGTTATAAAAATACTACAGCCATTCCCTTACCCTCAAGTAGCACAATAGTAAATCATCTGCTCTGTGTTCCAAATTAAATCCTTGTAAATAAAGTTTAACCCTGTAATGGACTAAATTCTTTTCTATTTGTTGATTATCTTTTTTTTAATTGAACAACAATGCAAGAATGACAATGTGCAGATCCTTGTCAAGTGCAGATACTTTGTCTTTGGGCAGGATTCAGAGTATGTTTCATTTTAATGGCAGAACTATCTTTTTTAAATTGAAATAAATAATGGGGTTGAGATAACCAAGGCCTTAAGCCTGTAAACATTTATGCACATACATAACTTTACTCACATGAGTAGTCCCACCGAAATAAAGTTATACACATATGAAAGAAATTACTGGACTGAGGCCAAAGATTATCAGCAAGTTAAGAATAAAATGCCCAAACTAATCTGGACAACACACGAGGCTAGATTCTAGCATTTGTATATGAAGTAGTAACCAAACAGCAAAATGAAGGTAAACTAAAGCACTTTTTAGTGAGTTTTCCTACACAGCCTGCATTATTTTTCAGTTTATTGTGACTTCGAATGTCGGTGTTGTATCTGGCTTTGGAGGTTATGTTTCAGCAATCACATTTCAATCTATGCTGGGAAGTTGTTGATGTGTTTTACTGGAAGTTTATGAGCTTTGTCTCTCAAATTAACTTAAACCAGGACCATCTGAGGTCAAATGTGCTTAGCTTGCTTTAATTTGCTCAAATAAATGAATAAATAAATGTGCCAGACCATCTACATAAAGTCAGGGCAAGTGAAAAACAATACCCAATATCCAGATTTCAAGATCTGGTTTTTTTCCCTTTCCTGTTTCTATGTTATATGCTATGCATGCATGAGATGGAATAAGCTATTTCAAGTTTGAAACACTGCTGTCCTACCCAAGGTTGGAAGGAGCCATTATAACCCGACTCCAGCTGTACCTCTGAGCCGTGACCAACAGCCACTGGCATTCTATACGTTTTGACATGAATTTTACCTATCTAAGTGGAAGTCAGGTATGCTGCTCATTTGTTACTCCTACCAGAAAGGTGGTTCTGAACTGACAGCTGGTTTTATCCTGGTGGGTGTTCTGGAGCATCTGCTAGTAAGAAAGCCCACTTCACAAATGAGATGTGAGCAGAATTACTGCTTTGGCCTGCAAATAACCTGCTGTTTTCACTGGAAAACCTAGGGGATAGAACCTGAAGTCTGAGTCCATACAAAAGATTCTAGCTACCACACAGGAGGACAGAGCTGTTGAAGTCAGCACACAGTCACTTACTCCATTATCTGAGGCATGCATCCTGTAAGTAAGGGTTAGAAGGTTTTGGTGTGGAGGAGGTTCCTGAAGAAATGGCATTTGTGTTAGGAGACCTTCCACACAAAATGGTTTACCCAGGTAGCTAAAAGACTGCCTAAATGGGTCCCTAGAATATAAATGTGTTGGGCTGCCTATACATGTGCTTGGGGAGTGGGGTGGGAAGGGGGTATTTTAATTAGAGTGTTTCCCAGAGAACCTCTCTAAATAAAACATCACAGCATCATGTGTATTAAGTCTTCGTTTCTGGGTCCACCACCGAGCATGTGGGGGGGGGGCCTCCCTGTGGGACACTCCATCTGCCCCAGCATTGCAGCAATCATGAACTGTGCTTGGTACCAAGAGGTATGTATGTATAAAAAAAATTAAGCTGCATCGGTGGCTGAATCAGCATTGAATCCTCAGATTTGGATTTGGCTGAATCGAATTAGGGACAGTGATCCGAATCAATGAATTGACTCACTGTCCCCAATTTGGGTCAAATCCAAATCCGAATCAAATACGGCCCATTTCACACACCCCTGATAGGTACCCTTGATTTCTACATATATTTCAGGGTTCACTTGCAGGAGGTTTTTCTGCTCCTCTCACAGGATAGAGAAGGGAATTCTTCCTAACCAATTGCTCAAGAAACAGAGATCAAATCCAGAAATTATTAGTATTGCTAAAGTCAAACTTCCAAGGGAAGTGGGAATAAAATTAAAAATATGTATAGTTACAGAGGTTAGAGTGGGTCAAGACTTTCTCTGAGGAATTTCAGCAAGAGGGCTTGAAGAATTAATCAAGTATAGGATAACAAGACTTGCCTAAAGCCTCTCATGATCAGCTCTAAAATCAAAAAAGCCATATGTCTATAATGAGAGTACCACATTTTGAGCATATCAGTTTTGGACCTGTGTAAGTTGTATTTGTGCACAGAAAATGGATACACTCATGGAATGAAGGAAAGCTGACTCTACATTTTGGATGATAGGAAAACTCAGAAGAAAGAAAGGTTCAATAAAGTTCCAAGGAACCACAATGAAGTCTTCGTTTCTCAGAAAAAGTGAAATGTCTCACCTTGGAATGAGAAGCCAGTAACGTATAAGTTTGATCTCTTTTGGCTAGGGTCAGTGGGGATTATGACATTTAAAATTCTTTTGGTTTGTTCAACTGGTGACTTATGCTGAGGAGCACTAAAGAATTATTTTAATATGAAGGTACAATCTATACCGAAAATCCTGGAACCTGTGCTTGCTGATAACAAGTAATGCTTTGCTATATAGTGAACCTTTACTGAGACAGGTAACTATTATTACCCTTTGTTACAAATGAGGGAACTGAGCTACTGAGAGGCCAAGTGCATTCCTCAAGCTCATACCTTTGCCATCAGGAATAAAACCCATATCTCCTGACACCAGGTTCCTTGATATCACCAGAAGGCTATATTGTATGCCCCTCAATAGAATTCTTGGTGGAAATGAGGTCATCCTATCTGATTAAAAGGAATACAGGATTTTATAGACTGATAAAAGTGTATATATAGAACTATTTATAGACTGATAAAAAAGTGTGTATATAGAACTAAATCTTGCCATGGTAAAAAAAAAAAAGCCCATTAATATGTTGTAGTGAATTTATAATGGAGGCTATAACAGAAGCAAGGATGAAAGTTAAAATATAAGTGCAATGATTGATATATATTTATTAAAGCTAATTTGTTACAAAGTCTGGGGTCAACACAAGTGTCTGTATATGAACATTTAAAATTGCATGATCTAATTTTATCAGAACGTGTCCAGAACCATAGCCAATGTAGTAAGTAGGCTTATTGTCTTCAGTGAATTTGGATTAGACCCAGGCAGAACACTATTAACTGTACAGAAAGGAGGTTAGCTTTCTTTTTTGTAGCATATTTTCATTCATCTATTTACATTTAAACTGATTTCAAGTATTGGAAACAGACAGTAGATTGAACTGTTGTAAGCTTAACTCTGTATTACACAGAGAAACTATGCAAAAAGATAAGTATAATGTGTAGATAACTAGAAAGTCAGCAATATGGGCAACCTCTTCATTTAGGTATGAACAAGCTTTTGCCACACCCAATCTAGGTTTAGGCAGCTTATTTTAAGCTGCCTAAACCTAGATAGGGAGCCATGTTTGCTACCTGAGATGAATAACTCAGGGAGTAGGGGGGCAGGGACGGGGGAGATTGCAGGGGGGCACACTGACAGATCCTGGGGGTTGGGGGGAAGGCGGGAAAGGGAGCTAAAATATTATTAGGTGTTAGGGATTAGGGTAGGGAGGTAGGAACAGCACAGCCTGGGGCTGGAGCAAGTTACTGGGCTTGCCCAGCCCCATGTCTGTGCTGCAAACATATGTAGGCATTCTCTAGATCAGATTAACCCCTTCCTGGATTGGTTCAACTCTTTCATGATCTAAGTTCATCTCCTGAACTAAGGCTTATACATACTCTTACATATTCAATATGTTGTTTTCTTGTTCAGTATATGGCCCCATGTGTGCCTTAGCCCAAAACATAAGCTCCCCATCACACCAGTCTCTATTCTCCCTTCCCCTTCTTTTGATTGAAATTTTCCAAAAAAAATCTGAGTTTGAAGCAGGCTTCCACAGCAAATCTCAATCCAAATAGTTAAAAAGTTTGGCAAAATTATAAGTGAGTGAAGATAGGAATTTTAATGGAAAATATTAGGCAGCATTAATAGTAGGTGGTCTCACTTAGTATGGGATGTGAGTGGCCAGTTCTTTGAGGAATTAGTCTGGCCATGAATGACAATCATTAAAATGTTAATATTAATTAATTCACTGGCACATTAAAATACATTTTAAACAAAGAATGCACAAAGCATGCAATAAGCATCCTTAATGTTTGTGAAAATAAAAACAAGCTAATTCCCCTCAGAACCACATTAATTCAAAATTCTGCAAGTAGACATGGAGGATATTATGTATTAATTTTAAAAAATTAAGTCATAAGACAATATCAAACGAATCGATATAGAAACATTTCTACATTGTCTTTTCCTCCCCCCCTACAATTTACTTTTTGAGGCCATCAGATTTTCACATCACTGCCATGTGAAAAGTAAGTACACAATAAGTTAATTTGTATTGTCACTATGCAGTACAATTGTGGTAAAGAGCACATTCATTTTTAATCCAGTATGAATAATATATAAATATGTATACAGAGGGAGGGTCAAAGGAAAGCAAGTGCTACATTGTTTACAGCAGAAGTAGTATAAAATCTAGAGATTATTCTTACTTGCAAAGATAACTGTATCTGCAATTTGCTTGCAACTAACGGATGAAGGAAAATGCCCATTTCTCTTGGGTATCCCTTCTATTAATTACAGCTCAAAACATGTCGTGGACAGCAAGTTTTTAAAATAACCCTTCCTAGATAAGTTGGCAATAAATTTATAACGTTTTCTCTGGTGGTTGTTGGTAGGTCCTTTCTTAGCAAGTTATAGTTCGTATGTATTTTACCTTCTATGCATCTTCTAATAAATCATCTGAAAGCCCTTTTAAAACAAAGAACTCTTTCTGATGGTTCAGAGGAGAATGTGTAACGCATTGTGACACCGTGTGGAAGAATTAAGTTTAAGGTGGGCCAGCATGGTGAGCAAATTATGGAGCAGCCTGTTCATATATGAAGGAGAGGAAAGAGGGCAATACTGTTTGCAGTTCAAACAACTGGGCTTTGAAATAGTACACCCCAATATGTGAAGACCTCTTTTAACTCCTTGGACTGAAAACAGAGATTGTAAAGTCATGAAGCTCATGAAACAGTATGAAGTATCAAGTAAAGAAGAGAAAATGGAGGCTGGACTGAAAGAGTACCCAGGACTGTGAAAGGTGCAGAGTGCACCTGTAATTAGTGATAGTGGGTACCGGCTGCATTTACTGAAGCTAGCAGAATTTGGAAGTACCCAGGACCTTGCAGAATCAGGCTTAAGAGGTGAAAGGGAAATAAGCCAGACTCGATCTGTCTCTGCCCTGATGAGAATACACAGCTTGAACAGGATAAACATCCATGTCATGAAAGAAAACTTCTCTCTGTAGCAACTGGAAAAAAGAATCCAGAGGTCAAAAGTATTGTTTTAAAATAAATAAATATATAAATAGATCTTTCTTTGTTAATTTAGGCTTTCAGGAAAAAAAGTTTTTTTTTCTTTTCTTTCTCTTTAAAATTCAGGATCTGATATGCTGCTTTGTGACACATCATGTCAGCCTGCATCAGTCACATTGCATTAGGTTTCATAACATGGCATGACTGAGGCAGCCCAACATGGTACATCAACTGAATGGTTTTTGAAAATGTAGGTTTTGAGAAAGACACAAATCTCAAAGTATGTTTTTATGGCCATTTAGGGGCAACAGTCTATAGCCGGTACTACAGGTTTAAAAAAATACATAGTCTGTTAGTGGGTTATTAGGGATTGAAATGTTTGCCAAACCCATTTTGCCTTGGCACATCTTTAAAAATCAAACTGTGCCACTGTAGCACATAAAACCTCAATGTCAACATCATGTCATTGGGTTACTTGCTGTATGCCATACACTGTTAAGTTAGTAATTTATTAACTTTGATAGGGATTCATTATTTAAGATTTACACAAAGGAATACACAAACGTGTGTGTATGAGAGAGACATGAATACTAAAGTCTTTTTCATATAAAAAATATCATTTACATGGTCAAGCTGCATTAATTTTCCACTTCTAAAAATATTTGATCAGTATCCAAATTCTATAAAAATTTCCACGAAGAAACATCTTATTTTTGTGGTATTACCAGCACATATGTAGGGGTTTGCATTAAAATGTAAAAATGGGCATTGGATGAGTCACATGGATAAGATGAGGAATTTATTCCAGATTGTTAAAAGTGTACTAATAGCAGCAAAATCATGGCTTTTTCCCAAAGCAGCAAGAAAACAGTAATTTGAAAGAAAAATGCCAATAATACATCACACACAAGCCGTCTGTTTTCCCCATTACACTACTTCTTATTATACTGCATATGTGTACATATATATACACACACAGACACACATATATGCATACACACAGACACATACACAATTTATTTATAAACTTAGAGAAAAGGCAGAAGAACAATAAAATGATGATTGGAAAACAAATGTTGTGCATTGTACTATAAATTATAATTAAATCCTGAAGAAATATGTTTACTAAGTATAACATTCATCCCTTAAAATGGTACAAGGCTGATGTTCATATGACAGACTGCTCTTACAGTTTCTCCTCAGATAGCCAATGGCTCTGAGACATTAGCATTGTTACCAGGTGATACAGTAAGTTATTTTCATGGTTTTTTTTAATTCACTGTAATAATATGCTTTTAAGAGAAACTTGGAAACAACTCTTTAAAAATAAACAAATGACAAGTCTATGAGACCGTGGTTAGTTTTATGAGTCAGAACCTTATAACTCATTGGATGCTTGTTTTGTATTTATTTGTAAAAGTCTGAACAGACCAATTCCTCTCTAAGGGAAGAAGAATAGCTTGACTGCATAGAACGAAACACCTAGCCTTACTTTTGTCTTCTGAAACAGATTTCCTGAGTGACCTCAGATTCCTTATTTATTTTCTCTGTGCCTCAGCTTCCCAGCTGTGAAACAGTGATGATCCCATGGAGACTCTGGTGATGGAGCACACAAAGAGCTTTCAGAAGTAAAATTCTGAAATGAATATGGCCATAACTTAGTCTGTTTGCTGGAAGTATAGTTGGATTTCTAACAGGAAAAGTGCGGTCCACTGTTAGAGCCATGTAAATGAACTAATTGAATCGCATGTAGATGCAGATAAATTCAAGCTAAATCGAGTAAGCACTGGAGACAGCTTTCTAATTTTAAGAAATATACCTAAATATATGCCAAGAAAGAACACCAAAGAAGAAAAAAAATCACTTTGCACTATGTTTCTTACCAGCCCAAATGTTGTAAGCTAGAAATAATTCCTTCCCAAAAAGCAGCTGATTTTAAAGCTTTGGGCACCTATACATGTGCAGAGAGGCTTCTCTGATATGCTGTAATTACAGCATGTTGGAGCAGACTCGATTAATTGAGTCTGCTGAAGTGTGGTAACTAGTGTGCTCCAGCAGACTCCGGCATCTTGTGCATCATCATCCTTACTCTGCAAAATGATGGTGGGGGCACTTTAACTAAAGCTTGTTTGACAAGTTTAGTTAAAGCACCCCCACTGTCATTTTTCAGTGTGGGGATGCTGATACAGGAGAAGCTCTGGGTGCTTTAATTAGAGCTATTCTAATTAAGGTGCACCCCCCCGCCCCCCCCAGAGCCTGTCTATAAACATCCAAAGAAAACCCATATCTGAGCTAGAATTAAGGCACAGGAGACACAGGGGAATTTGCTCTCAGATGGTATATTCCCACAATGGTGTGCATGCATATGTTTTCTCCTTAACAGGACAATATTTCTGAATGACTCCATTTGACTGAATGGGATTCTTGTGACCATCAGCTTGGAAGCAATAGTGTAATGCATCTCCACGGCTCTTAAATTTTGGAATCTCAGAGGAACTACATGCCTGCTATAATTTTAAAGTGACAGACTCACAGAACAGAAACAAACATTTAAAAAGGAATATTTTCATTTAAATATTGGCATGTGCATTTATTTTTTTTTACTCACAAATATTCATAAAGGTTTCACTATCCACAGCAAACATCCTAAATATAGTATGTATTACCCAATAGACCAGAATGGCTCTAAAGCAGTCATTTTGTTGTGGTGCATAATAATGACGGGGAAAAATGCTGAATAAATGTATTTCTCCAATAGACAATAATGGCTCTGACTGAGCTATTCCACTTTCTTGGTCTCACAATATGTATTTTATAAAACTCCCCAAATACCAGACAGATTAGAATGACTCCAATCAGCTTCATACCTGTAATAAAAGTTTTCAAAAAATGTCTGAATATTTACATACAGGCCCTGGAACAACTCGAAACGTCTTTTGAGTAAATAAAAATATTCAAGTGAAATGTATACTTTTTTATTAAATTACAACAAAGAAATTAAATTTTAAAAACTTACTTTCAATGTTGAACAAAACAGCTTTTCAAATTAAAAGAGCTGTTTGTGATTCCAAATAATTGTCAGCATACATGTACAGACAAGTAGAAAGAAGTGTGTTTTGGAAATGAATGGAAAAGTTTTCACCTGCCGAGACTCAAGGCAGGATTCTAGACTTTTTCTGCACGCTTAATGGCACAATAACTCTGTTAAACACCATTTGAACCGAGTACCCTGTACTGTTATATGCTAGGGACAGACATTACTCATAATACAGTTTAAGTGATCAGAAACTGCTTTAAACCTGTAACAGAACAGACATGCAGCGCACATAAACCAGTTTGAAAATGGCTGAAACTGGTTTGAGATAAACCTGGTTGAATGTAGTATCAGATTGAACTGATTTGGGTCAAACCAGTTTATGCAAAGTCTGTTCCAGACCCCTTACTGGTTTAAGATAAACCAGACTCTCCCAGTATCCCAGCATGCTCTCTGGGCTGGGCAGGGCTCTCTGCTCTACAGCAGGGCTGGCCCCTCCCCTCTGCTCCCTCACTGGAGCTCTGGTAGAGACTGCAGGCACAGCAGGGTCTGCTTGGCTTCCTCCTGCCCTACCCATTTCCCCTCCCTTGCTGCTCACTGCTGAAGCAGGGATCCCAACTCCCTAACTCCCTCCCATCTCCCACAGCATGGACCCCAGCCACATGGACCCTAGCCACATGATATTCTAGCTAATGCTGAGAGGGGTCTGTGTGTGTGCATCTGCAATTTCACTGGGACAGGCAAACAGAACAGTGACCTCTTAGGGCTTTTTGAAGCTAATCAAGAAGTCAGCCTGTAAGCTGTTTAAGAAGAGTTTGAACTAATGGACAGAGGCAATTGTTTTGCTGATGGGGTGATAAATGCTGTTATCATCCCCCTGTTGGCTTGCTTCCCTGTTAGTTTGCTGCAGACAGTATAAAGAAGCAGGGAGGGAGATTGAAAAGCTCCGTATCATTAGTAGATACATGCACTGCACACCCACCCTTGCCTTTGAGTGCTAGCAGGGGGCTGGGGGCTGGCAATACTTGACTCTTGAGCAGCCAGCAGGGAAAAGCCTAGGATGGCATAGGCAGGCCTCCCTAATTAGAGATTGTGCTGGGGCCTGGCCATGCCTCCGTCAGCTCAGCACTGCGCAAGGGAAGAGAGGGCTGCTCTAGTGCCCCCAGCTTCTAGCCTGAGCCACTGCAGGCATACGCCTGCATTTTCTCAGTCCAGAGGGGATGTCTGTGCAGTAACAAACTGGTTCAGCCTAGCCAAGTTAGACTAACCTGCAAAGATTGAACAAGGGTATAGATGGCTATACCCTGTACAGACAAGATCATGCAGATAAAAGGGGTGGGGGCATAGCTCTCTATGTCAAGGACAGCCACACATCCCTGCAAATTGACACTGGCACCCAGGAATGATGATGGAGTCTCTCTGGGTTAGAATACGTGGGGAACATGGCACAGGGGACATCATGGTACAAGTCTACTACAGACCTAACCAGAAACAAGAGCTGGACCAGAATTTGCCAGGGAACTGGCTGAGGCTGCATGTTCTTGGTGTATGGTTGTCATGGGAGACTTTAACTACCCAGACATCTCATGGGAAGAGCACTTGGCCACATCCAGTCAGTCACAAAGCTTCCTCATGTGCATGGATGAGCTCTACCTGACTCAAGAAGTCTATGGGCTGACAAGAGGTAAAGCATTGCTGGACCTTGTACTGGTCAAAAGGGATGACCTAAGCAGTGACCTAAGAATCAATGGAAAGCTGGGTGATAGTGGCCATGAGCTGATCACCTTTACTATCTATCGCAAAGCTGGCAAGTCAGTCAGCAATACAGAAGTCCGTGACTTCAGGAAAGCTGACTTTGACAAGCTCAGGAGGCTCATTGTCAAGGCCCTAAGGGACCATGACTCAACAGGAAGCAGAGTCCAAGAGGAGTGGTTGCTCCTCAAGGGAGCAATCCTGACAGCACAAGGGATGGCCCTCCCATCTCAGAGGAAGGGTAGCAAAATGGCACAGCAACCCCCTTGGCTCAGCAGGGAACTTGAGGACCTCCTACTCCACAAAAGAGAGACTTATAAAGGCTAGAAGGCTGGAAGGCTGGAATTACCACCAATGAGGAGTACTGGTCCATACCTGCAGGGAGCGGATCAGGAAAGCCAAGGCTGCAACCAAGCTCCATCTGGCTTCACTTATCAAGGATAACAAAAAGTCCTTTTTCAGATATGTAGGGAGTCATAAAAAAAAGCAAGGGTAACATTGGATCCCTGCTGAACCAAGCAGGACAGCTGATAACCGACACCCAGGAAACGGCCAATTTTCTTAATGGGTACATCACGTCAGTCTTTCATCAGCCCCATGGGACCACAATGCCTAGCAAGACATGGGATGGCCAGGGTGAGAGCATATTTATACCCAGAATTGGTGTTGATCTAGTAAAGGATCACCTTGAGAGGCTGGAAACCTTCAAGTCAGCTGGTCTTGACAGATTACACCCCAGAGTACCCAAGGAGCTGGCAGGTGTCATAGCCCAAACATTGGCAAAAATATGCAAAAATTCATGGTGTTCAGGTGAAGTACCTGAAGACTGGAAGAAAGTCAATGTGGTACCCATCTTCAACAAAGGGTGGAAAGTAGATCCCGGGAATTGGAAGCCAATCAGCTTGACCTTAATCCCCAGTAAGATTCGAGAAAGTTATCAAAGAGATCCTTCTGGATAAGCTGGCTGAGGGCAACATCCTGAGGGACAGCCAGCATATGTTTGTCATGGGTAGGTCTTACCTGACCAATCTCATCTCCTATGACCAGGTGACATATCACCTGGACAAGGGGAAGAGATTGACATCATATATCTGGACTTAAAAAAAGCCTTTGATCTGGTGTCCCGTGACCTCCTTATGGAAAAATTGGCCAACTGTGGCCCTGGCTACACCACAGTCCAATGGCTGGGAAATTGCCTCCGAGGTTGGACCCAGAGAGTAGTGGTCAATGGTAGCAAATCATTATGGCACTCCATGACCAGTGGCATCCCCCAAGGCTCTGTCCTTCTTCTTAACATCTTTATCAACTATGTGGATACTGGTGTCAGAAGTGCGCTGGCTAAGTTCATCAATGACACTAAACTTTGGGGCCACACCTGAGGACAGGCTACTGATCCAGGCTGACTTGGATAAACTTAGTAAGTGGGCAGATACAAACATGATGACATTCAATACTGATAAATGTTAGGTACTCCACCTCGGGGGGAAAAAACCCACAGCATACTTATAGGCTCAGTAGTGCTACACTTGCTAGCACCATGAAAGAGACTTGGGGGTCATGACTGATCACAATATGAACATGAGCCACCAATGTGATGTCACAGCTGGTAAAGCAAACAAAACTCTGGCTTGTATCCATAGATGTTTCTCAAGTAAATCTCAGGATGTCACTCTCCCACTGTACTCAGCCTTAGTGAGGCTACAGCTGGAGTACTGCATCCAGTTCTGGCCTTCACAATTCAAGAAGTATTTTGAGAAGCTTGAGAGAGACCAGAGGAAAGCCAAGCACATGATCAGAGGGCAAGAGAATAGGCCTTATCAAGAGAGGCTGAGAGCCATGGGACACCTCAGCCTAGAAAAGCACAAGCTTGGGGGGACCTGGTGGTTGCTTATAAGTACATAAGGGGTGTACTTCAGGATATGTGAGAACATCTGTTTACCAGAGCACCCCAAGGAAAAACAAGGAGCAACAGTCATAAACTCCTCCAAGACCATTTTAGGCTGGACATAAGAAAAATTTTCTTTACTGTCCGAGCCCCCAAGACCTGGAATAGAGTCCCTCCAGAAGTGGTGCAGGCACTTATTCTGGACTTATTCAAGAAACACTTGGATGCTTATCTTGCTGGGATCCTTTGATCCTAGCTGACTTCCTGCCCCTGGTGCAGGGGGCTGGACTTTATGATCTTTGAGGTCCCTTCCAGCCCTAACATCTATGAAATCTATTAAATCAATTCAAGCTCAGGCTTTTTAAATGTCTGCCCCTAGCCATAAAGGCTCAAGCCTGCAGATACTTCCGAGTATAGTCTAAGGGCCTACCCAGGGTAATGACCCTGATCCATGATTAGTTTTAAAGATGTGTTTAATATTGATGAGCTCTTTTGAGAAAAGATGCTTTACAGATCTGAGGTCTAAACTTAGTAGTATATGCTTGCATGCATTCAGGGTTCAAAAAACTCTAATACCAAATTAGCCAGAGGGGAAATCCTCTGAATGGCCACAAGAGTGAGAGGGCCACAGCAGGCACATTTGTGTTATATCTTCTCAGTTGTGCAGAGTGCTGCTCAAGCAGCATGCTGTGTCTACACAGAGAAGCTAACAGAACAAAGCTGCTGGACAGTATGGATACCATTGGCAGTAGAAGGAAAACAAGGAACAGAAGAACTAACTATTTTTTATTTTGTTTTAGAAGGGATACATTTTAAATCTACACTTGCAGAACCAGATGATACCTACCACTTCTTGTTCTCAAAAATCAATCAAAGATGAAATCTGTTAATAATTTAGGATCTCAAACAGACCTTGAAGCTAATTTGATCATTGAAAAAATTGGTTAATTTCACTAAAAATATGGAATTTAAAACAATTCAATTCTTATTTTAGGAGAGTACTCTTAAAAGTCACTGTTTATAAAGAGAAATGAGAAGAAAATTCTGTAAGTGTTCTTTATATTCACATTTTAAACAATTAATCAAATCAGTCACTAAATCATAAGAAACATCAATAATTTTAATATTTTGTTAGTTTCATTGTATAATATATTAGCACTTAAAAGTAAATGAGCAAATACAGAGTGATTTTTACATGGCACTGGATAATGTAAATTATTAGAAAATAAGAAATATCTGGATTAAAGCACCTTTGATTAAAAGAAATCTGTACATCTGAAAGAAGCATATTTCTTGAAATGATCACTTGACTCTTGATAACATAACTTGAATACCTGGATAACTTAAATAATGTTTAAATTATTTTTTTAACCAAGGAGGCTTTTTTAATGGGAACATCTGATTTTAAATTCTTGAGGGAGAAATTAGTTCACTCCATTTAGAAAAAGAACAGCTACAATTTGATATGCAGGATTATGACTACAAGCTTGAAGTACATTCTCATCTTTCTAGAATTTCTGCCAAGTGCAAATTAAATACTATATTTTCTTGAATATAAGACAAAGTCCCCCACTCCACCTCAATTAGCATAGGGGGGGAAAAACTTCTTGTCTTACAAGGACGCCTCATTAAATACATTGTCTAATGTTAAACTGCTGCCAAAAGTAGCATGTGCTCAATAATGGAAACCAACTACAAAATTGATTAAATGCAGCCAACACTGAGCATGACTATAAAATACATTGCGCACATCGAACAAACATAAAACTAGTACAGCCCATCTGAATAAAACATATGGTACTGCCCATTACATTTAGTCCACTTTGGTGCCAACTCTTTTTCAAGTCATGGTAAGCCACCACATTGAATACATCTGTATTTTCTCTTCACTTCCACGGCTGAGCTGTGCCTTCCCATTTCCAAGGATGCCTGTTTTTTCACTAGCCTTAAAACAGTATCAAAATTGGCCCCAAAGAGTTCTCCCAGAAGCCTTCTGTCACACCCTCTCTCAGTCTGTCATATATGATTAGTATGGGCCCACCCTCCATGAAGTGGACCCGGAACAGGTTACCTTGCATATAAAATTTTGGAGGATCCTGGGGCTCATGACAGGAATACCAAGTTTCAGTCATAAATTGGGGGGCTAATTAACACATGGATCCTTTTTGGGAGTGGTATCTGGAGTAGACACACATACTGAGCCGTGCTGAGATGTAGGGTCACCATAGCTTGAAACACTGTTGACTCTTCTGGAGCCCAGCCCAATAATATATATGGTCAATCATGAGCCTTTTGGGTTTGGACTAATATAATGTACAGTTTGCACTAGATATATAAGTTGATACAAAAAGTGTTGCTTAAAAATGTGTTTATGGAGTACCTGTGTTAAAACTTTCTATCAAAAACAGAAAAATGCATCAAAACTGGATTAACTAAATTACTACAGGCATGTTTTTTTCAAAGTCAGTGTTTTCATATTTGTCCCTCATTTTCATGTGCTCAAGAAGAGGAGGGTCTGACACTAAGGGAAGGGGAGAAGAGGCTGCAGGAGGAACAAGTTGGGAGGTGGGGTAGAGGGCAAGGGGGACACCTGATCCCCCACCCCCTCCACCAAATTTATTTTCCCTGACGTAGCAACGGAAGGGGGACTAAGGAAAACCTCCAGTAATTAGATTCTATACCTTGAAAACTGTAACAAATTTATACATTTTCTATATATAGAATCTAATTATTGGGGGTCATCTTATATTTGAGTAAATATGGTATTGTATGATATGCTGAGCAAGAAAAAAATACTACCCCAGGGTTTCCTTTTCTTGAAGATCTAAATATTTTGAACGGCCTCTACTGGCATGGTACAATGAAGCACTATCATATATAACAATGCACCATTTTGTTTTTTGACACTACACAATGAGTTACAAGAAACGTGCTGCAGGGTGTTCGAAATGAAGTTAGTGAGAATTTTGTTTTCAGCTGTGTTCAGATTGTTAGAGCATCCTTTGTACCAGGCTTTGGTTCGTTTAAGTAAATATAATTGTTCAAATGCATTTTGGTTAATAAGTAGAACTAGAGGATCAAGGGCATGAGGTGGCTGTTCTAGACACCAGGCCACTCCTGACTGTGGTTAGAAAGGCAACTGTTACACTTCCTCAGTTATAAACTACAATGGCTCGGCAAAAAATAAACCTGCTCACACTCTAATAGGCTATAAACAGACATCACCAAATGACACAGATCAGCTGTACCAGGATGTGTCACTCATTGTAACAGATGTTGCCTGTGGTCCCACAGGGTTGGGCACCTGCTTCTGCCAGGAATGGCAGGGATTCAATCTGGTACGACAATACTTGGGGCACATCTCTGCAAACAGGGTGGGTAACCCAAGCAAGCACTCCTGGGAATTCAGAGGCCCAATCCTGCAGGGAAATTCTCAGGATGCACAGACTCAGGCCCTTGAAGCCCTAGGAGTGCCTGGCAGACAGGGAGAGCAAGGGCAACTCCAGCCTTGTTGCACTCTCCCTCCTTAAAACAGATGTTTACCACAACAGAGTGCTACACATTACTACTACCCTTTTTTTGAGGCCACAGATTCAGGCTTTTGTGGCACAACAAAGGGCATAGACATCTATTTGATTTTGCTTTGTGCCACCACAAAAAAATTTATGGTGCCCCAAAGGTGACACCTTTGCAGCCATAAGAATTTTCACTCTTATTAAAGGCTGGGAGGAATAGATGTACCATGCAGTAGCCATAAAGATTTACAGAACAGGAATGAATTCCAAAGGCAAGGGGCTCATAACGATTATTTTTCAGCAACTTCACTGTCTTGAATGTCTAAGTAGATGGTAGCTAAGGAAACATTTCTAGGAAATCAGGCGCTTTCACATATATGGTGTCTGAAAAGCATTCATTGCACCTGATCTTACTTTAAGCCACCTACCTAAACTGAGAGCAGGCATATTCAGCAGTTTGTTGCTCTCAGGAGCATTGTATACAGCAATTTGCCACTTCTAGGAGCAATGCAAGGAAATCTGTCTAAGTAACTCAGGGTGGGAGGGTGGGCATGTATGATAGGGGTGAGCTAGGATGTCTGTGGAAGGGGTTGGTAGATCCAAGATGGGGAGGGGGAGGTTGCCTGGTTACAGGGCGGTTGGAAAGGCTAAGAATATTCCAGTCAGGGTTGGGGAGTGGGAATTGTGAAGACCCTAAGCTGGGGGCTGTGCTGCAAATGTGTGCAGGCATTTGTGAGATCAGGTTCCCCGCTTCCTAGATTGGGTTAACCCAATCTCAGTCTAAGTTAGTGCATTTAGGGCACACCTACACATCACCCTATGGTGACATAGCGACATGCTACATTGCCATACTGTGCACTACAGTGATATAGGGAAAACGTGTGTCTACACATGATTGCTAGGTACATTGCTATAGTGGCACACTCCCTGGATATAGTGCATTTCTATCGCGATGTTGTAGCGAAATTTACCTATGCACAGCAACCACCCATAATGTGCCATGCTTTAGTACTTCCAAAAGGCGTATGGCAACATGTAGATGTACGCTTACTGAGGTACCATTCTGATCATTACTGGAAGTAACTTTAGTAGGAAAAATGGAGTTAATGGAATTGCTGTCTTGCAAACCTGCAAGCTTAGGTACTATACTTGTCAGTTTTTACATGTCAACAAATATGTATTTTTTCTTGGGTTAGCATTACACATTCCATCTTTGACTCACATCACTGATGTGCCGTTCTGAGGAAACACGTTTCCCCGATATTGATCCCTTAACCAAACTGTCTCCCATTTTCCGAATGCATATATTATATATATATATATATATATATATATATATATATATATATATTCCTCCCCCACAAAAAAGAATTTTCCACTTCCCGTTTCCTTGAGTACACTTTGAGTAGTTCAGTAAACTTTTAATAATTGAGGGAACAATTAGCTCTTCAAGTATGAAACGCTGCTTTAATTATGTGTGCCTAGGATTTTTGGAATAAATCCTGAACTTTTGGGATACAAGACTGTTGTCACTTCTATAATTCTGTGAGTGGTTACTACTGGAAAAGGCCGATCCAAGTATCTTGTTTTCTACAGCATATTCCTGTATCCTTTATTCATAAACATAGTAGGGATTTGTCTTCCCTGTCAATCCCTGGGTTGAGTTTGTTTTGTTTAATTACAAACCCTTAAACTCATCTCAACTCAAAAAAATCTGATAACTACCTTACAACTGCCCAGTTACAAGTTTAAATCAATACAGTTATACCAATTTATACCCAGTAACGAACTAGCTCAGCATACGCATCTAGGTAAAGATTAGAAATTTCTCCTTAAGGCCCTGATTCCACAAATAACTTAGATTTGAATTTAACAGAGGGAATATGTACATGCTGGAGTGTTTTCTGAACTGGGGACTTAAAATGTAATAATTGTTTTGCACATATATGATGTCACTTAAGATAAACATGTTCTCCTTTAATTTTAATTATCTTTGTTATATAAGTTAGGTAATTTAGATGGTATTTTGTCACATTATAACTTGTCATGTAATGGTTGATGCTTTATCTACAGTGACATGCTAGAAAAGAGTCTCAGGAAAAGGAAAGCACTCTTAAGTAAATAAATATCCAACTCACTAAACACCAATATTTCAAATTATCTGGGGAAAACTCACTACCCACTCATCTTTCCACTAAAAAAAATTACTACTGTTTATAGGGGTTTGTGTCTGTAGTTCGCAGAACATATTGTTATCAGCATGATGCCATTATATTTTATCACTGATGTTACATTGCATTAATAACATAAGTACATTTCTGAATGAGTGTGTGTATACATTAATATAGTTAGTGAATGCAGCTATAACATATACTTTCCGCATTTGTATATAAAATATATTTTTATCATACCTGATTCAACAAATCTTATTTAAAGGATAATTTGAGCATTAACTTTTCAGGGTTTTTCCTCAATAAAAGTACTGTTAATGTTGTCACACAAAAAGTGCCTTTTTATTAAGTCACAAAAGAAATTCTTTTTCCTTTGCTTTCTCTTTTCTGTAAAAGCCTCTCTAAAATGAAAGGTGTCAGACTTTGCTTTTTCTTCTTGGCATGATCCAGAATGTATGGCTGAGGAATGACAGATGTCTGCAACCAGCTGCAATGAAGCATGCTAAAGTTTCAGTCTAATCCACTTATTTCACTGCAGTCACGTAAACCAAAACAAATGGGCAGTGCCTTACATTATAAAAACACAGCGGCATTACTTTGTTGCATAATGTAGCTGATACGCCATCTTTTTATCATTTTTCCTACTGCAGAAAGAATTCACCTCTTTATTAAAAACATTCCCTGAAAGTTCTCCCATTCTGCTCTCCTCTATTTTTTTCTTTTAGTGTCACACAGCATTCCTGCTATGCCCCATGCATCACTCAATATGCTGCTATTATAAAACATTGCTATTCTTTTTTAGTGAGGACTGATTTTTTTTAAAAGCAACACAGTAGCACTCAGAAGCCATGAGGCCTGATTCTGTTTTCACACTGGTTTCACAAGAATGTAGCTATACCTGATTTATGCTGGTGTGAATGAGATGAGAAATAGATCCATTGTCTCCTGTTTATACACACACTGCATAGCAAGAGCATGCTCATACATTTAGTCCTTCTGGATAAAAACATGCATATATGCCTTTTACTTATCAAACTGGAAACATCATTGCATGTGCACACCATAATTTTAATCTCATTGAATAATCTCATCAACAAATAACCAGTTTGTAATTAAGAGGACAGTTCTTTTGAACTCCTTGAAAGAAACTGCCCCCCACCCCATCCACCCATGTTGTTGTACCAAAGGGAGTATAAAGTAAGTGAACATGGCACTGCTTCCTGGAAATGGAGACCCTGCCTCACTTTAACATGTAGTGCAACAACCTTTTGAACCTTCCCTCCTTTAATCCTTGAAAGGAAAGAGAAAGGATAAGGAGTCATGTGGTTCTCTCCCTGCCAGCAGTTTCAACAGCTGTGAAGCACTCTTTCAGCACAATTCATAAAAAAGATGTGTTGGATTTCGCCTATGGCAGAATGGCGTACAATTTCTGGTCCTTCAGGCTAAAACAATAAATGCAAAAAGGAAAATTTGAGATTTCCCCCCTTAAACTTCCCACAACAACCTTAGCAAAACCACATGACTTGTCTTGTACAATCTCCCTGGTGTTTTCAGTGCTACTTTGGCAGGAAATCAGAATTACTGTTATATAAATTCCATCTGATGCCAGAGCTACCATCTGTGAGTAAAACTGCTTCACCTACGTCTGCCGGCAAAGCCACTCTCCCAGAGACAAGGGAGAAGGGGAAAAAAAATTTGATTAATTTGCAGAATGCTTGTGATTTGCTCATATATTATTATAACTGCTCATCAGCACATGACAAATTCCCAGCACTCTGCACAGGAACCCGTTCAGTTTCAGCAGTTTTTTGCGTCGGCACCTGACAGACTGCAGAGCCACTAATGACTTTCAGATGCTTACAAACAGTAATTCTATCTTCAGAATAAAAAGAAAAATCCGTAGGAAGAAAAGAGTAGAGTTAGTCTATTTCATTTCCTTCCTGTATATCAACATGATTTAACTCTTAAGGGCAGCAGTGGCTCCAAGATCACAACAAGGCTGCTACTTGCCTTTAAAAGACAAAGACTGCCAATCTCAGGAGGAGAGGTGAAAGCAAAAGCCAGTCTCCTAAAGGCTTTCCTTATAACAGCTCCAAACAGGGTGAAGCATAAAGCAGGTATTCTAGGAACTGACACACCTATTCTACACTGTTAAAATCTCTGTCCCTTTAGATATTTCAAAATTCTATTTATTTGCCCTAAATTAATACTTCTGATAACCTTTTGCATTTGCAATGAACACATCTGCTTCTTAACTGCAGTTGAAATGTTTTTTTTTCCCCTTTAAAACTATGATTATGCTTTCTGAAGCACTGTCTGTGTGCTTGATTGCCTGTTTTAGATTAGAGATTTTAGCAAGGAAACAAAGACTTCAGAATGCACATCAGTCCTACATATGAGAAACCACAGAAGGAATAAGCAATAAAATGTGATGCACCATCTGTCCACAAACAATAACCTGGATGTTCTGAAGGCTTACAAATTATTTAGCACACAACCTCACCAAATTATAGGACCCTTAAATAGAGCAATAGACTGGGAATAAGAACCTCTTAGATACCCTTTTGTGTTTTTTTTTCAAACTCAGCCTCAATTGATTGCTAACAGTTGAAGTATTTCTCAATGACTATTGGACCAAGTTGATTTTTATTAACTAGGTCTCCATAGAATTTTATGCCATAGATTTGAACACTGGGGTATATATCGTCTCTCTGGTCCTAGCTTACTGCAAACAGCTTGTTAATCAAAGACAGTCTAGAAGAATGGCCATTTGGGAAATTTGTTCCTAAGGGCCAAATTTTACACTGAGATATTCATGTGCAATTCCTATGGACTTCAATAGAACTGCCATTGAAACTCCAAGGGAAGAATTTGGCTTCATAAAGTTATTTGAGGGCTTTTTACTGGGCTCTGTTAGCCTTAACCATCTATGATTTTTTTCCTATTTAAAATTTTAAAAATATGTATATATTTTTCGTAGCTGGCATAATCAATCATAATGATCTGGCAGGCAGAATGCATTATCATGTCAACACACTTCTGACAATGTAATCTCATGGTGGGCATGTCAGAGCTACAGGATTCCTAGACAAAACTCAATATCCTTTGGTAATTTGGATCTGTATTGTAACTGAGATGGGTATGAGGCACAAAGTCCAGATTCAGATGGTGAAAATGTGGATGCATCTGAGACATGGAGTTTTGCTCCACTAAATTACAAAGGCCCACAGGCAAAATTTGGATGCAGATTTGGATTTCAAACATGCCCCCAGATTTCAAGATGTCTGAATTGACAGCTTGCTCTCTGGTTTGTGCACTCTTTTCCTTTTCCACAAAACATTATAGATTTTATTTCCCCTGACACAAATGCACTGTCCTTCCATAACACCAAAAAGTGGCATATGCATCACAAAGCAAAACACACCCACAGAATTTTAGCAGCGTTTTCCTTTCACTTGGATAAAAATTTCTCCCCAATTTTTTCATACCTTACTTTTTGCACATTTTGTATTTTTCAGCAGGTGTCCTCAACATGATGGTACCATCTCTCTCAAACTTTCTAGTCAGTTGTATTATTCCTGTATTACTGTACCATCTGGGTGTCAGACCAAGAGATTCAGATAAATATGGAATAAACATTGGAAAATAGATAACAAAGTTCTTTTTGTTGATTGTATGCTCTTTGACAAGGATGGGTGGGGAAGAGGTACAGTATAATTAACTTGTGATGTTAATTAAAGCACATGATGTTAATTAAGCACATGAGTAAACCCACAGACTTGAATGGGACTATACACAACCTTAAACCACACATGAAGCTGAATAAAGGCCTTATATTCTAATCCCTGTTTTCAAAAATTCACAACAGAGACCTAAAGTTCTCCTTGGGCTGAAACCTGTGCATGTTTTTCTTTTTGTACCAATGCTCTTCTTTTCTACATTTCATCTTTTACTGTTTCATGGAAGATGGGCTGATAATGGCTCTGAATACTGAGATCTATGTTTCAGACACAGTGCAGGCAATGGCAATAGAAACCTACCTGTTCCAGTTTGCTAGCATGTCTCAAACCTAACTGCAAAGGACGTCCGCTAAAGATGTGGGTATGTTTAGCCTTTATGCTCATTCAAGATATGGGTCTTGCAGCTGATTGTGACAAGGGGGGTGCCAATTAGTGCTAATTGTGATGCTGGATTTTAATACGAATGCTTGTCCCCTGGGAACTTGACTGAAACCACTAAACTCATATCACACATGCCAACAGCCAGGAGGTGATAACTTTTTTTGTTGCTACTTACTTTATACTTATCTTCGTATTTATAACAAACAGAGCAGAAGAATAGCACACAAAACTAGAAGAAGGAAGGTGTCTTTTGTTCCCCTGTATAACAGTTATAAGAACAAAGGCCCAACAGATGCTAAGATGAGGACGAAGAGCTTTCAGCACCACTCAGAACGGCAGTATACGAAAGGGTCATTTGTGATTCTCAGTCCCTGGCCAAGCTTATCTGTGCTACACATTAAAATATTTCCACAGTGGGATTTAGGCCAAAATGTTTTTCCTATTCTGCAATGTCTTGTATTATAAAATGGTAAATGAGGAGCTAATAGCACTGGATCACTTTAGGTTTAGTTAGGGTAGGCTACACAATCTAGGAAGGCAAGCTTCTTCACTCAGCTACCCCTTCTTGCTGACCTTGGATATCAACGTACATCTCTACGTGTGAAAAATCTCTTTGATAACTCACTGAACAATTTACAGTCTCTTATCCATCTGTATCTTAAAGATTTAATTTTCTAAAGAGACATCCTGAACTGATGGAAATTCAAATAAACCTTTGGTCTACCTTGCTATTGAGGTTTCATACACATAGGGTCATAATCTTTTCATTTAGTTTTTACTACAATTTGCACTGTAAGTTCTAATCTGATAAACACAGGTCACTGCATACATTCAATACACTGTATTGTATGAGTGTATATCAAAAGCCACCCAGAATATGGATTTAATGTAATTTTGTCTGCTAATGCTGGGAAAAAAGGCATTTAGTTAGGCCTTGATCCAGCAACCTGCTGCATATATAGGCGGAGCCACTTGTCCACTGACTTCCATGAGGCTTGGCAGGTGGAGGGTTTAGTTATATGAAGTCAGCTGCAGGATCAGGGCTTTCAAGCAAACAAATATATCAGTAAAGAGTGTGTATAGGCACAGGTCATATTCATTCTGTAATAACATTGTGTATACAAAACTCAGATGGGTCTAATATTTGCCCTCACTCAAATCCATGCAACCCCTTTGACTTCAAGACCCAGTCTGACCAGCTGTTCCAAACTACTACGTTTCACAGAGCAAACAGGAAGCCAGCTGAGGACAAGTTTTAATTTTGTGTGGTATATGTACACCACAAAAAAAATTATTTCTTCAATGTGAAGGTTAAAACAATATATTCAAAGGTAAATTGACATTTTGTAACTGAACACAATCATTATCTTAGGTTTTACAGGCTAAATACTGAATAAAAGCAGGCATCATTAACCAAATCTGCACTCAGGCAAGCATGTGCAACATTATCCACTACTTCCAAGGAAGTTGCTTGGGAGCAACCAAGGAGAGATTTGGCCCCAGATACAGAGTCCTGCTCATCCAAAGGATTCAAAAATCAGGAGTCAGGTCCTTAAAAAACAATTAACTTAAAATTCATGAGATTTAATTTAAAAGAAAATCCTATGGTTTTAAGCCAAAGTAGAGTTTCCTTATGGGCCTTTTAAAAGCCCCTTTCATTCATGTTTTTTAAGCATTTGTCACAAACCTAGGATGGAAACGTACTTTTTAAAAAATAAAAGGATAATCTAATATAATCACATGGCTCCAGAAGTTGGAGCTCTAAGGAAAATGCCAGCTTTCCTGAGTTTATGATAAAAATCATAAGAGTTAAAACCACCATAAGGACTTTCAACTTCCATTTGCCATTTCTTCTTTTGCAGACAGAAATCCTCTCCCTAATCTATTTTCTATACAACAATGTGTTGGCAACCTCAAACTCATTTTTATTTCCTTTAAAATAAAGTTAACCAGCATTTATACACATAATAAATTCAGTCTTTCAATTCTAATACATAGAAGATACATAACAGTCAATACCTTCAGGAATAATGTTAAAGATTCGGCTCTTGGTAAAACAAAACAGACAAAGGTCAGATCTAAATCGTGAAGGTATCAGAAAAAAATTAAACAGTACTGTTTACATGTATTTTTTTATATAGCATGTGTCCTCACAGTGTTGCCATCAGCCTGGCCTCTTGAATTCATAGTCCACAGTGCTATTTTTTAAAATAGTTTGATTTGTTTATTAACTGTGCTTTCCTATTTCCATGAGATATAGACATCGACAGTGAATAGACCTTTTCTAATTGAACTGATAGGTTGAAAGTGAACATGTCCTTGAATTTACACTGAAAGATAGACAGTGATTATTTATAATAAGGGATTTAGTCAACTGCCTTTCCATTTGTATAGCAAGGACTTTATCAACAGACCATGTTTAGTAAATAGTGCCAAATAAGATAAATTCTGTATTAAAGGACGAATGTCTTGCAGTGTCAGATGTACACGGAAGAGACGTTTCGTTGATGACATGTCCTGTACGTATAAAAGGGAGTATTAAGATAACACTTTGTGCTAGCATTAATACATCGAAGTTCTGCACTGACCTGCTTCATCCAAAGTGAATGTAAGGATGCTCTTAATTTCTATCTGAGATTAATTTAATTTGAAATGCAGTCGGCCTTATGTCCTGCTTTGCAGCTTTATGAGAATTGCTGGATTTGCAAAATAGCAGCACTGTATGTGCATTAATAAATGGTCTGTATTTGTCTAGCCAGAGTTGAAGCCTTTCTTTAAAAAAAAAACACACAACTCTGTCTGTGTGAGCTTGCTTTGCCCACAATATTAGAGCTTAGCTATCTCCTTGCTGAAGGGCCTATTTGTCTGCTTTAAGTGAAATCACTCAATTCTCAAAAGTCAGTGGAGGACTTTGGAAGGGGGAGGGCTGGGAGAGGCCACTCCAAATAAGTTCCATTAATCAAAAGACACAGTCTAATGTAACTAATATTTTACAATTAGAGAAGACAAGATGGAACTAAAAGCCATCTATCTCTCTTACACCACATGATCATCGATTCATAATCAGAAGACTGAGAGTCGCACAAAGATGCATTTACAGGGGCTGGGGGGAGGGGGAATTGGTCTGAGCTGGAGATAATGAACACGATGAGAAGGAGCGGCGCTGAAGGCTGAGGAAAGATGACAGAGTGGTTCAATGGTGACGGATGACATGAAGATGAGTACTGATACCTGACAGGCAGCGAATGATGACTGCAGTCCTTTCCCACCATTATGATCCTCAATTATCTTGGTAAGGACTAACAGAAAAAAACGAAGTGGCTCAGCCCATCCGTTTATTTATAAGCTAGGATAATACTAGATTGTGCCAGGCTGCTGGGAAAGGCCACCTTTTCACAATTTGATCAGCACTTTATAGGAGCTGTAGTTTTCATTGTCAGCGCTCATGGGCACAAGGGGAAATGGGTAAAATACAGTACTTGTCCATCTGTTTTGTAATAAAATTCCTAAATCTTCAAAGGGAGTTATTTTTTTTCTTTCACTGCCACCTTCAGGAAAAAAACCTAAGCTAACTGGGAAAAAAGCTCTCTGTTTCTGTACGCAGAATTAGCAAGCTACTTCTTACACTCTAGATATTATATTCACAGATCTACACAAATGTGTAATATATGGTGGGAAATGAGCCAGTGTGAGTAAAAGCAGGAGCTGATAAAAATGGAAGAGTGAAATGGAAAGGAACTTTTAAAGGTTCCTCATTGATTTAGGGAATTATTAATAAAAGGAGAGGAAAGTTCGCTCGAGACTGCTTTGTAGTTGCGGAAGATGCCACAGGCTAGCATTTCTATACCAAAGAATACGCTGTTCTGCTACATTATTTATTTTTAAAGATACAGATATCCTTGCTCTGTTGTAGTCATTGCTTTTGAAAAAAAGAAAAACAAATTAAGACGAATGTCCTGTGCAGCTCCAGATAGCAGTAAATATTTGATCAGAACAATTCATAGTAAAATTTGGACCTATTAGGAATCATATTTTGAAAAAAATTGCATTGCTTCTCCATGCTTTAATGGTAACTTTTTCTTTTCACCCTTGTGGGGAAAAAAAATCATACAGTTTAGTACTACAGAGCCAAAGAATGTAAAAATGCACCGCATATATCTAAAGAGATAGGTCCAAACTACCTATGCTTTTTTTTTTTTAAATGACACCTACAGTATATGCAACATATGTTCTACAATTTGCCCTGCCTTTTTTCTTCTTGCAGGTTTATCCAAAGGAATAAACTGCTTGGTTTAGTAATCTAACAGACAGAATATGAACCCTGCTGCTCCAGCTCAGCTGCATAGCAACAGTATTCTGTGCCACCACACATGCAAGGCTCGGTTGTAAGAGGGTTTCTCAGGAGAACTCCCATTTCTTGGGGCACTACAGAGCAGGCATTTTGCAAAGGTGACATCTCACCTTTAGAATGGTGGTGGCTTAGGCAATAATAGCAATGCCTTTACAAGAGCCTTTGCCCTCCCTCCAACTTTTCAGTTGTAACCTGTTAACTAGAAAAAGGAATAAGGGTAAATTACAGCACCAGCCCAAAAATGTACGATTGCACAACAATAAGCAAAAAGGCACTCTGAAATCAATTGCCACATTCAAAAATACAAACACTAACGTGTTGAAATTCATTTAATTCTGCATACAAAGTTGCCATATTCTTGCCGAGACTAAGGAGTCATCTGTACAGCAATGATGCCAGCTATCACAAGGAGTGCAGGATCTCCGGGGAGAGATCTTCCCAGCAAACAGGGCCTTGGTTCTAGTGGAGTCTACTGGTGGGGTCTTATTATAAACATGAGCCAAATAGAGTACTAAGGTATACCACATGCCTCCCAATTCTGAAGGCATTTTTATGGCAAGGGGGTACCAAGTTTGGTCAGGTATATTAAATAGAATTTGAGATCAAGGAAGAGAGACAAAAAATATATATACAGTATTAAGCTAAATATATTTTTGGCTTGCATGGATAAAGGCTACCTTAAACCCTTGAGTGCTAGAATAGACTATTTGGACACAATGGGCACTTGGGGATCAGACTGGTTCCAGTTGGCAACCTAGATGCAAATGGAATGCAACAAAATATTATGACATATGTCCATGAGGCTTTATAGGGCACCATTTGGTTGACAAACAGCATGTCCCCAAAGAAGTAAAAAATATATTACATGACATACGGTACCTTTTATGAAGTTGCCTTTTAATTATTATGGCTCTAAGCCTTATTTTTGGACAAAGCATAAATATTTCACATCAATTTGAAAGTAAACACACAGGACGAACCAAGCTCAGAAAAACAGTATATAATAAATACAGTTATCCTAGGTTCATGTCTCATGTCTTGTGCACACCATGTAAAGGATGGTAAACAACTATAAAGATTCTACAAATAATTTTTCAGTATTTTCATTTAGAAACCGACCAGTTCTAAACAGAGGTCCCTAATCAGCTGCTAAAAGCATATGAGATTTAAAAGTCCATGACCAAATCCCTCCAATTAGCACAGACAAGAGAAGTATTTGTGACATCCTGGTATGAACCAAGCATATATTCCCAATGCATTTGTCTTAAGTAGCATTTGGTCAAAAGTTCTGTAGTCACATATCTAAACTGTAACTGGGTTTCAGTTAATAAAATATCTGGTTTGGAAATAGAAATAACAAGCATTGTGTTCTCTCAGGCAGGTGCTGGCCAGTTTTTCTATGGAAGTCAGTAGCTAAGGTGAGCACATGCAGGACCCGAGTCTCTGCTGTGTTATTGCATTTTATGGTGAAGTAACTCCTTTGAAATCAGTGGAATCACAATCGTGTCAAATTGGACAAACACAGTGATTAATATGGCTCACTTACTGTGATTGTACATGCAAATTAAGTAATTGCACACACAAATATCTAATTTGGTCTGTGCATGCAATCGCCTAATTTGCACATGCAATCATGCTGTTTGGGTAAATTAGGCACACAATTATAAGCACTTTTTCTGCCCATGTCTGCATGCATAAATTGCCTCAAAATTGCCTCATTATTTATATTGAATCCAAAGCAGCACATATTTATGAAATCTACCAATATCCCATCTATTTTCCAGGTGGGCTATCATGGTAAACTATAGATCCATGCCACCTAGAAAGCAACTTGTGTTTTAGTCAATTTACTTGAATCTAAAAGGGAAGAAATGTAAAATCTCTTGCATGCTGGAAAAATAACATAGGCTTGAACCAGACTTTCCTTCTTAAACAAAATTCCTGTTCATTTTAGCATTAGACTTTTGCTTGAGTAACAAATGCAAGGTGAAACCTTACATCCTTTTGGAAATGCTCTAGAAGAAAAAGAACGTTTATTGAGTTCCACAAAAACTGGTTATTAGTAGCTGAAAATATAACATTCAGCTGTAACATTTAGCCCCCCAGTAGTGTTATTCAATACATATTGATAATAGAAACCAGAAAAGTTTGTGTTTTTTATTACCTGCATAGTTTTTAAACTGTAATGAATAAGTATTAATATCTGAAAGTCACTACTAATAATTTTATACAAAATTAAGTAGGAATTATCTTCCAAATGAAAACATAATAAAAATTCACAGTTATAAATAGAGCTCTGACTACTTAATAAGCGAAGAATTCCAAATAATTATTTAGGCAGATATTAGACCTAAAAATCTATCAAACATCTCATTAAAATGCAGATTACTTGGGGCTTATTACCAGTTCCTACACAATTTGACCCAAAATTCTTTTTTTCCACATAATTTGATATTAAACTGAAACTATTGTTTAAAGGCTAAAATGCATAATCCTCCTAATACTTAGCCTCCTAACTGAAGATCTGCTTTAACATTTCTGAAAAGGAGTTTGAACACATTAAGGGTGGCTTTAAAAGTGGTCTTCAGTGCCACCTAGAGGAACTATTGTAATACAACATGCGAGCCACGCGGAGGAAAATTAAATACAGCTGAATAATTGAATGAGAGGGCAAGTTCAATCAGGGGTCACCATCTGCTTGACTAGAACTCCTGGCACATTTCAGCTAAGCCTCACTCGCATCATAAACATGCTTACAGTTGTCATAGCTCATACTGCTCTAAAATAAAAGAAAATTGTTCTCACAATAATCTTGAACTAATTAAACATATACCATCGTGTCGTCATGGATACAAAAACGAAGGTCACAAAATTCTGATGCTATTAGGCGTCGTATCAACACCCAGCAAAGGCAGGTTCTACGCTCAAAACCTGAGCAGACGACAAAAACTGGGCTTAGAGACGTTATGCAGCACAAGAGGGCTTTCTAGGTAGGCAAAGCTTACGCATAGTTCGCAAGGAAATGACACACATTTAACTGTCTTCCACTCTTTTTTTCCCCCCAGACGCAGGAATGGAATTTGAGCTGCAGGTAATAAACAAACCAGAGGGTGATATTAACGGGGGGAAGGAGTCGTCTCCCGTTGTTTGAATGTATAACCGTTCTGTTTGTGTATTAACCACTCCAAAGACTGTTATGGAATATGAATATGTTATGGGATACTTAGCGCTGACCCCATACCAGCAAACTGACTATTTATGGGGAGGTAGGAAAAGGGTTAGCCTGTTATTGTCTTGCCTATTTAATACGGAGAGACAGAGAGAGCTAGACTTGATTAGCCTGCCTCATAAAATAGTCAGTAAATGGACTACACTCCAGCTCTGATTTTGGCCCAATAGCCTGAAAATGTAGAACCCCTCCTGTCAGCTAAGTCCTCATTTTTCTTCCAGTATTCAAAGAGAATTTTCCAATTTTAAAATCAGATAGTTAAAAATAAAAACAGCACTGTGGGCTCTCTTCTACATGCACAATAAAATTAAAATACATACACAAATCTCCCGCGCCGCATTTCATCGGGGATGATATGCAAACTGGTGCACGCTTTATATATGAAGATGGGGCTTCCACCTGCCTGGGCTTCACGCCCAGGGGTCTCTCTGGAACGGTCCCAAAAATGAAGGAACTATTGAGATGCTGTGTATCAAGGGCATCAGCTTATACATATGCAAACTCAGTAGTCCTCCAGTGGTCAGGGATTCCCATTCTGGCTTTTAGAGTCTAGTAACAGCTTTATGCGACCACATTGCAGCTTTGTGTCTTGGTCCAGAGCAGGGAATAGTAGGCTTTGTTTCTAATCCCCATTTTTCATCATTACATCCATATAAGCATGTTATGACCATGAAAGGAATTTCACCCCAAAGGAACAGATACTTTCTATCACTTCCTTATTTCATCTGTTTCACCAGTTGCATTCCATTCAAAGAGATAGGTAAAGCATTATACATATTCAGCTGTAAGGTTTCACATTGTAAATACAGGGCCAAGTTTGTCCTTATACCTGTGTAAACACTGAATAATTCTATAGAGGGACTGGACAGAGTAATCAGCTCTACAAAAGTGTAAATGAGTAGAACAATCCCTTCACTATGGTCAGCATGAAAATGGGGTTTATTTGTGATACTGACAGTCATCCAATTATGATCAGGTGTAAACTCTCCTCAACTGTAGCTGGGATCAGAAATCAGACATCTGTTCTCCTGCAGAGAAGAGAAACTGATATAACAGCATTACCTAAGTGAAGAGAAATGATGGGAACTGCAGAGAGGCAGGGTTTGCAATTAAACAGCTAGAAATGATCGTGCTACTAATTGGCTCAATCCATGGATTTTTAAGGTCAGGAAGAAACACTGAGATCATCTAATCTGACCCCCAGCATAAACCAGGCTAGGGGGTCTCTCTGAATTAATTGTTGCTTCTAATGTAGTAGCTGTGGTTAAACTAAAGCATATCTTTCAGACAAACATCCAATCTTGATTTTAAAATTTCCAGTGATTGAGAATCTGCTGAAACCCTTACTGCGTTGTGCCAGCATTTAATTAGCTTCCCTGTTAAGAACATGTGCCATATTTCTAGTCTGAAATTGTCTACTTTCAACTTCCAGACATTATATCTTTGTCTATTAAACTGAAACATGTTCTAGTATCAAATTTATTTTCTTCACGCAGGTAACTGCAAAAGTCGCTCTATAACCTTCACTTTGCTACACTAAAGAGATTGTGCTCCTTGAATCTCACAGAAAGGCAAATTTTCTGATCTTTCCATTTTTCTCGTGTCTCTTGTCTGAACCCTCTTCCATTTCTCAATAGCTTTCCTGAAGCGTACGTGCCAGAACTGGACACAATTGCATCAGACTTAATCATACAGAACTAATATCACCTCCCTGCTCCAACTAAAGGGTCTTGGTTTGTATATACATCACAAATTTTAACCAAAGAGTTTCACTCAAAATCATGTTCAGCTGACTAGCCTTTGATGACTCACTGTGTTTTTTTCAAGTGAAACTTGATACACTGCTTCCCAGGATATAATTCCCCATCCCAAAATTCTAGCCTGCATTTTTTCTTCCTAGATGTATGGTCTCACATTTGACTGTAATAAGATGCATGTTATTTGATTGTGCTCAGATTACCCAGTGATCCAGTAACTCTATTGTGGTGAATCGTCCTCCTTGCTACCTACCACTTCTTCAATTCTTGCATCATCTGCATACTTTATCATTAATGATTTATGCCTTCTTCTAAGGCAAAATGTTAAATAGCTTTGGGCTAAGAATTGTTCCCTACTAGAAACATATCCACTCGATAATATGTAGCTTCTGGGTATTACTTTCCATCATCAGATCTTAATCAGCCTTAACAAGGAATTAATTATCATTAGCCCAAATTACAGATGAGGAAACTAAGGCAGATAAGTGAAGTGTTATGCTCGGAGTCACTCAACAGGCCACTGCCGGAGTGCCTCAATGTTAACTAGACATACCAAAAACTAAACTCTTGGTTCCAAAATGATACTATGCCCCAGTGCAACCCTTTAGCTACTGGGCCACATTTCACTTATCTTTTGAGACCAATCACACGTGTAATTTTTAATCCATTTTATGTATTCCCTATTGATTTTGTATCATTCTGGTTACTTACTCAAGGTGTTGCTGTAGGAAACAAAATGCCTTACAAAAGTCTAACTATTTGCTATCAATAGTATTACTTTTGTGTTCCCATCAAAAAATAGTATCAAGTTAGATGAGATCTATTTTTCATAAGCTCATGATGATTGACATTAATTACATTATTCTTCTTTAATCCTTGATTAAGCAAATTCTTTATCAGCCTTTCTATTATTTTGCCGAAGACTGAAGAAAGGCCAAGAGGCCTTATTAGGCCAAGGATTGAACTAAGGCCAGTAATTATTCAGGTTACCTTATTTACTCTGTCGAACCATTAGCTTTCCTTAAGTCCTCTGGAATTTCCCCAACACCCACAAAATTTACTAGAAAGCATAAATAATTGAGCCTATTCTAAGTTTCTAGCAATTCAAATCCAGACAGCCTTCCATGGAGACTCAGGAATTTTTCATTGTGTGAGAAAGAAAAAGGTAAGTACTCATCTCCCTTTGTGTCAATAGTATTGTTTGGTAAGACTCGTCAAACAGTATGAAGCCAGAGTATTTTTGTGCAACAAAAATGTTTTGTATAAACAGGTTTTACATCATTATTCCACATGGACTACAGTTTTTCTTCCATTGTAAAGAAAGACAGTCACCATTTTTGAGAGAGATTATTCTATGACCCTATCAAAAATTTAAGGAAGCAAAATAAACACTTCTCGGAAACCATTCATAATTTTGTCCCCCAGAGTTTCCTCTGCCTCTTCTCTTCAAAGAGGGGAGGGGATTCTTTTGGAGTGCAACTTCAGTCAATTCTGTTGGGAAATTATACTCCAGACTCACAGAGGTGCAAGGCATTAGTCCGCCATAGCTCTCCCTTAGCCTTGTTTCTCTCCTTGTAGTACTGCTTCCTCAGGAGCTATGCTGCTGTTTGTTCTGCCTTCTACCTATGTTCCTTCCTGTATCTTCTATGGCTAGGGACAGACGTTCAAAAACCCGGAGCCCGAAGTGGTTCAACCTTTGCAGGCTAGTCTGACCTGCCTCGGCTGAGCCTGTTTGCGACAGCACAGACATGCGGCCACACGGCTGCAGCTGCACAGGCTCGGCACCAGGGGCGCTAGAGGGCACCCGTGGCTGCTGGGGAGTTGTGCCTGCGGGGGAGGGGGAGGCAAATCCAGGCAGGGGGGTGAATTTCCCCCGCTCTGCTCCACCAGCAGGACCCAGGTAGAAAGCTTCAGTGCAGGGGCAGCAAGCGGAGCTCCACATGCGGGGCAGAAGCCCCCCCTGCAGCAGCTCCTGGCACACCACGCAGTGCTGCTCCACGTGGTGCTGCTCGGGGCTGGGGGAGCTTCTTCAGCCCAGCTCAGGCAGAAGCTGCCAAGCTGAAGAAGCTTCCTCAGCCCTAAGCAGGGTGCATCAGGATTCACAGCTGGAGGGAAGGGGAGAAAAACAGCCCTGCAAAGCCAGCCGGCCTCCCCTCGCCTCCCAATCCCGCTGGTCCCGAGCCGCTCTGGAAGTGGCGGGAGCTTCACGTGTGTGGGGCTCTGGCTACGGCCCCCAGACCTGGGTGTCAGGGTGCTGGATATACAGGGCAGAAGTTTCCCTCCCCCCCACCCCAAGTGGCATGACATGGCCACGACAAAACAGCCCCCGCCACAACTGGCCCGCGGCTGCTGTTCGCCTGCGGGGCTCGCAGCCTGCCGACACCTCTTACCTGGCCGGGAAGCCCCTTTCCCAGCCACCCCAACCTGGCAGGGCTAGGCACTGGCCTGCAAGGCCCCTTACAGGGGCATGGGCAAGGTTATTCCCCCTCCCTGCAGTGTCCAGCAGAGGGGACAGGAGGGGACTCATTTTGCTGCTTGCTGGCAGCGGCTGTCAGTGCTAGCAGACCTGGTTGTAGCCCTATGGGGCAGTGGGGGTAAAAGGGAGAATAACCCTCCTCCCTGTGCCCTCTGTATCAGAGGCCGTGTTGGCCTGATGCTGCAGCAGCAAGGGGGGGACACCCAGCAGACCTGGTTTGGGTCCCTGCCAGTGGGACAGGGAGGGGGATTAAATCCCTCTCTGGACAGACCCCCACCTCTGCCTGTCCCTGTTCCCACTAGGGATCATGGGGGTGGGGCCAGCCCTGCTTCACTGGAGCAGAGAGCCCAGCCTGGAGAGCATGCCGGGATGCTGGGGGACTCTGGTTTAAGTTAAACCAAGAGAGGGTCTGAGACAGACATTGCATAAACTGGTTTGAGCCAAATCAGTTAAGTCTGATACTACATTCAACCAGGTTTATCTCAAACCAGTTTGGGCCATTTTGAAACTGGTTTATGTGCACTGCCTGTCTGTTCTGTTACAGGTTTAAACCAGTTTCTGATCACTTAAACTGGTTTACGTGTACTGTCTGTCCCTAGCCTATGAGGCTTAGAAGGTATAGAGGGGGCCTGGCCACAGATGTCCCATTTCCTATCTTTGTTACTTTTTTGCTTTCCCATCAAGGGCTGAGATCTTTAGTTTGTCTTCTTGCACTTATTCTCAGGTGTGATGCAAAGATATATTTGGGAGGTCAGTGCATAGTTCTGTATTTTGCATTTTTATTATTCATTCTAGTTCTTTTGGAAACTTCATCCTGACTCCCACTCTGCCATGGGCCTGTCACTTCAAGCCTCATTTTCCCTATCTGAAAAATAGGAAAGAATTGGGAGAATGATACTGACCTGTCAATGACACTGTGAAGAGTGACAATATCCCCAGAATAGCATGCAAATGCATGCATTATTACTACCCTTGTCATGCAATCTATTGTCTTTAAATGTGTTCTATTGAGCCAAAAGCCAGGATTCCCCAGTTCCAACTGCAGAGTAGGTGCAAGATTCAGTGGATCAATTACTACTATGATTCAAAAGATGTAAGTCTCCCTGCACTGCTCCTATAAAGTACTAGCTTTGCCAACTCCCTCTGCTAGCAGAGAGCCTATGCCCATGTATGAAAGTTGACACACAATGATGATATCCTATTTACTAAATTAAGCATGCTCCAAGAGAACAGTGACAGACTGACAACCTAGCATCAGAGTAACACTGAAGTCACCCTGGCAGCTGACTGGCTTAAAACAGAGACATATTTTTTACTTCTGCCTGCCTACTCTCTACTAATAGGCATTTCCAGGCCCTAGATCATAATGTTTCTACCCATGTGCCAACTGTGGATATGACTGGGATTGTCTTATATCCTTATTCTAAACATGCTTCAAATGCCTGCAAAACCAGGACAGTTTCTCCCCCAGAATCAGCTAGGGAAAGACTTTCTTCCACTCCGAATATCTATTAAATAAGCTGTTGTTGAGCAGTTATGGTTATAATTCTAGTGCTACTTTACCCACTTCCCAGGGTGAACAGACAGTTCATTGAGCCCCGTTACCACAACTCAAGAGTGTTCAAGCTCGTTTCTTGTGTTACTGCCTTCATAGAAACACAGGAAAGTACTGCAATCTCCACAGATTGGCTACAGGATGCTTACCTGCATCACAATTCAATAGGTAGCTTTAGTAAGCTTTCCAAGGGCCATCTTCTCTCGGGCATAACTCATTTCTTCCCTCTCATAACTGCCTGTAAAACTCCAATTCTCTCTCTCTCTCTCTCACACAGTGTTCACATCACTAATCTACTTAATATCATTTACATATCTTTCCCTTTGCAGATTTGGAGCAGGCTATAGTTAAAGGAAACATGCTATTACAGATCCAGCTCTTGGCTTATTTAACTCTCAAAAATAAATAATAAAAGGTAGTCAGGAAATACCTTTTTTTTCACATGGATTTTTTTTGTGGGGCAGGTGTCACAAAATAGTAAAAAATATTATTTGGCTCAACTTTTTGGTTGAAATCTGAAATTACATTTCAAAGATGGTGTTTCAGAGTCTTATTAGCTTTGTAGGTGTAGAGCCTTATGCCTCTGTTATCCTCCATGGGTCAGGTCCATGGCTAGCACACATCTTCCATGATCAACGTGGCCCTCTGGAATGAGGAAAGGAGCATCAGGGATGAGGCTGGGAAATGGATGAAAGCAGAATTGATGAACTAAGTGGGTGGCTGGGGAAGCAGAACTGACAGTAGCCAGGAGAAGGAACTGATGAGGGACTGGCCAAATCAATGTGGAAGTCAAGCCTGATTGTGAGATTTTGGAGGCAAAATTAATTGGTGGGCAAGCAAAAAGGCAAGGGGGTTGGGGTGAGGGGGAAAGAGATGAGAGCTTCTGTGTCACTAAGTGGACAAAATATTTTTTCTCAACAGATTTACCAGCATAGGCAACAGTAACTGTCAGATACACATGCTAGATAGGCAAGAAGGTTAAACAAAAATAGACCAAAAATGCAACGCGATCATCTTTTGGGAGGAAATGTGATTGTTAAGGTCAATCTCATGATTCTGAGGGCTCTGACTCAGGAATTTTGATGTCCCAAGGAGGCCTGCCTCATGATTTTACACATGTCAAGGTTGACAATACTGAATATCTCACTTTTACCTTCTCGCTGCTGTTGTATATTGTGGGTCCTGATTCTCCATTACATCACAGTGACCTCTGACATCCAGCAATAAAGGTTTGTAATTACGAAACAGATTCTGAGTAATAGTGAACTGGCAAAGCTCCATTAGCTACTATCCTGATTTATCCTGCACAACGCTAACACTGTTGAGGGCCGCTTAATGAAGCATCCACATTCCCATGGAGGGGTGCAAATAGTAGGATCATCTCTGATTCAATAAAAGCCCTTCATGTATGTGGGCACATGTCAAGATTGCCGAACGGCAGTGGCCACACAGCCAGGACACAGGATTCCTGCTGTTCTTCTTTTCAAATGGTTTTAGTTTAATAGGAGGAATACAGGAACTAACCCCTTCCCACATGTCATGTGCCCCTCTCTCACACTGACTGCAAACCCATGATGAACTCAGTTTTGAATATTTAATAGAAAATGGATAGGTTTGTTTAGCAGCTCAGTATGGTACAGCTCAGCCCTCTGTCTCTCAGAGCAATCTTCACTCCAGAAAGTCAGAGCTTTATGGCTTATATGTTTTTCTCTTTCTCATTAAAACCTTTTTTTATTAAGCTACATCTAGCAGGCACTGCCCAGCACTGATTTACAGCTTCAGCATGGGTTGTTGTGCTATTATGACACAAACTTAAATATTTTCCCTTGAAGGTGACTGTAATGTTCAACCCAAAGTTTATTAAAAATAATATGTTGAATTTTTCTAGGTCAGGAAACTTCTGCAGGATGTCAGTGAGCATTTGTAAGGAAGACAATACAATAACAGTGTCTCAGAAGTGAACTGGACACTCTCAATGGCAAATCTATCATTCCTGTCTGCAGATATAATATCACCAGAACCATATAAGAATGAATAAAAGGCATAACATTTATTAACCCTATCAGAAATATCTAATTCTAGCATTACCATATGTGGCAAGGCTGCTTTCTCTTAAATCAGAAAATAACATGTCTTGCTCTTTTTCAGAACTTTCCTCTGGTCAAGGCGACTCGGGCCATCATTTTTGTGTAGTTTTGTTTGATTGTGTTCCTTGCAGTACAATTGATGCTTTCAGTACATGGGACTTGATTTTGTCCTCATTACGTATGCTGAGAAGTACTTTATTCTGAAAGTAATCCCATCTACTATTGATACTGGGTCTTTGGATGCACTGGAAGAAGAGGACAGGTAAATAAACTGAGAGAAGACAAGAATGAATTGCTAGATCCTTTGATTTCCCCTGTGAAAAGGAAGCACAAGAAGTTCAACTAGAGGTTTGGGGCCTTTTCGCACCCCTTCCAAAGCCACCAGGCCATTATTGGTTCATCAAAACATTGTACCGCAACACAGGCTGTGTTGAAATGTTATTTATAATTTTGACTAGTTGACTCCTATCTACTAGAAACCACACTGACAAACAGAAGCTCTCTAGAGCAAGCTAATGTTAATGGCTTACTTTTACTATCAACTTCTGCCAGATTTGAAACTTTCTTTTGGAGGTGAAAAGCTCTATCTGGAAAATGAACATTTTTTTCTTCAGTTGAACGTAGTATGAATCCCTAGTAGATCTACAGATAAGTAATTTTCATTACCTCCTCCCTTGTTTTCTTTCAGTTCAACTTAAGTTCTAATGTTTATCACAATATTTCTGCCTTTTATAAATATATTCATCATTACTATTTCTGTTTCATTGATGTGTCTAGACTGAATGATCTTGCAAGGTTCCTTCCAGCCCTTACAACCTATGAATCTATGTGTTACTTCATTCCTTTCTTTACATATATTATGTTACTGTTTACAACTTGTATTAAATGACTTAATTTAAGGGAACAAGTCTTACATATTTCATACCATTAAATTAACTGAGGAAAATGATCACAAAAGTCTGACAAAAAAACTTTTGTGAAGAGATTCCAGCTAAGTCCTAGTTAAAATAACTTTACTTGCAATGAAGTCCTCAAAAATATTAAACATCATATTTAAAGCATTCTCATAAAATGTATATTGAGAAAAGACAAGTTTAATTCTCAAAGGCTCCATTATTGAAGCAAAAATTAATATTTGCACTGTTTCTAAATTGGAATAAAATTGCAAAGATGCAAACTCTATCCTATATCATAATCTATAAACCAGTCACAAATGTTAAATCAACTGTAAAAATGATTTAAAATCTACATGAATAATTTTATTAAACTGATTTAAAATCACATTTTGTGCTACCTTCATTTATTAACTGTATCTCAGACAACAATGCGTTTATAATGGATTTGCATGAATACAGAGATATATAGAAAAGAATCAGTCTATTAAAAGGGACAAGACCTTTCCTTTTTTGTGCATGTTTTCCTGCATGTTTATGGTAAATAGAATCATATAAATTAGAGATGCAAAGGCCTTGTTAGGTCATCTAGTCAATTCTCTGTCATTGCAGGCTGCTCTCTTCAGTATACTTACTCATAATAAATTTCCTCCTTAATTCCAAGTCCACAAACACCATACAAATATTAATTATTTTTCACAGCACCTCTACAGTAATATTCAGATACAGATAAAAATATAATTCACTTAGTTTATCAGCATAAACTGAGGGCATCTGTAACAGTCCAAGTTACAAATGGACCAATATCAGAGTGGCAGGAGGTTTCAAGTGGCGTTCCACAGGGGTCTGTTCTGGGTCCACTGTTATTTAGCATGTTTATTATTTAGATGCCAGAATAGATAGATTCTTGATCAACCTGGTAGATGCCATGGAACTGGGAAGGACTGCTAACTCTTTGAAAAAGAGAAGTAGAATTAAAAAAAGATCTTGATTGATTGGGGAGGTGGGCTAGAGACAACAAAATAAGGTTCCACCCAGACAAATGTAAATCACCAGATCTAGGGTAGAATAGCCAACAGCACAAATACAGAATGAATAGGAGATAACTAGCTGGGAAAGAGCATCACTGAAAAGTATCTAGAGGTTTTGGTGGAGTACATGAGTCAATGTGACAGTTGCAAAAAAACATGTAATTTTGGGCTGAATTACCAAGAGATGATAGTACCACTGATCTGCTCAGTGTGGGTTAAGCCTAATCTAAAGCAGGGGTGGCCAACCTATGGTATGCATGCCACAAATGGCATGGAGAGCCTCCATATGCGGCACATGGCAGACTAGGGTAGGGGCAGGGAGCACAGCTGCAGACAGGGCAGGGAACAGAAAGCAGAGCAACAGATTAGTCAGGGAGCACAGGATAGAAAGCAGAAAGCTGACCAGCAAATAGGGTAAGGGAAAGGGATCACAGTGGCACTTGGGGAGGTTATGGGTCTAATTTGTGAGAGATCTGCCAAAAAGATGCCCCCCCCCCACACACACACACACAAACACACTGGTATTGTATGCAGTTCTGTGCTCCACATTTTTTAAATGATGTAGAAAAGCTGGAAAGGGCCCAGAGGCAAGCAGCAAAAGTAATAAAGGGAATAGAAGGAAAGCTGTATGAAGAAAGGTTGACAGCATTAGGTATGTTTAGCCTGGAAAAGAAACTGGAGATTGGGAGGGCATGACAACAGTGTTCACTTATTTGAAAGACTGCCATAAAGAAGAGGGACTAGACTTGTTCTTCCCAGCCACAGAAAGCAGGATGCAAAGCAATAATTTTAAATTATAGCAAAAAAGATTTAGATAGGAACTTGGGAAAATCTTCCTTACTGTTAGATCAGCAAGGCAGTGGAATGCAGTGCCCAGGGAAGTTAGGGAATTTTGTTTCCAAGCCAAGGCTGGACACGTGTGTGATAGGGATAGATCAGAAATGGCATTCCTACATCTGTGCAGGGGATTGGACCAGATGACCCCAGAGCTCCCTTCCAGTGCTATGGTTCTAAGTCAGCAGAGCTATTCTTGACTTACTTTAGTGCCACTCCTAGAATCAGGATCTGATCCACATACTGGAAAGAAACTGTATGAGGTCACATGTGGAAGGATAACAAATGGTCTCTTGCCCATTTATTCCTGTTTTTAAATCTGGGAAAATATGTGGCCATAAGCCATGTGCAGGGTTTCTGTCTAGCACTCAATTCTCAGCGAGTCAGGGGCAGAAGAGGGAGTTGGCACCAGAAGTCCTGATTCTCTGTTGCACAAAAATATCCCTGCAGACTCTCTCACCAACTGCATATGTTGCCAAAGCTTTTAGAATAATGTGTGCTCACTGGATTTGTCAAAGTAGATGAAAAAATGATCTATCAGGTCCTATAACTAGCTTCCAGAAACAAGCAATGCCTGGTATTTTACAGGAAAGTGCAACTCTTTATCCACGAATGCCAAATATAACTTTTGGGTACTTCTGCATGTGGCAGGAGAAAAAATGGTCTTCCCTGATCTCTGGAGTGATCAGCTGGATGGGGATGTCAAGATGAGGGCTGTGATGGAGGTCATGTTCAAGTTCAGAAGGTCACATGCAAGTCTCTTTTCTGCATTTGTGTAATGTATTTTGTTAAAGCCATCAGTGTTAAATGAAGGCAATGCTTTTAAGAACTGTAGTAGGCAAAATAAAATCTGAAGTAAATATATAAAATGGACTTTTGGAGGCAACCTGTACATAGCAGCATCTTTGTCCACTTGCTCTTAAGACTATTGACTAATGGATCTAGTTTCTTTTTAAATTCCTTTAGCAGCTATTAATGGTAACTTGATGTTACTAAACAATAGAGTTGTATGAATAGTTTGGCTGTCAGCCTAAAGAGAGTGGGATTTAGGCTGTATATTAGTTATGTTCAAACTAATGGGCTTTAGTTTGCATTGCCTGGGTCCCCTGTTATTTTTAACCATACACTTCTTCTCCTGGCCATGGCTTTCTCTCCATTTGCCAACAGCTTGCTGCAACTTTCAAGTGCTTCACTAGATAGGACCACATGTTTCTTTGGTAGTTCAAATTACTGTAGAGAAAGGAGGGGCATTATTTGCAGTGGCAGCCCCAAAACAGTGCTGCTCCTCTAGAACCATTCCCCTGAATCTTTAATGGACCCCTGAACTGTTTCCCTACCAACTCTCCAAGTCAATTCATCAGAAGAGCCCTCAAGCCCTTTTGTTGGCCCTTTGTAGTGGACCACTCAAGCCCTACGGTAGCCCAGAAATCATGAGAAAGAGGGAGAAGGACATGTATATTGCATTGTAAGGAGGCACCCTGAAATCTCTAAAAATAAAGAAAGGAGTTACTTGGACTTTGAAACAGCTGTGATGCATCTGGGGCTGGGGAAAGATTTGGGTTCTATATCAACTAGAACCTCTATGTGGAAGGCAAGAGTTGACACCAGCCTCTTCAAAATAAGTTCTGTAGACTTCTGTTTGAAAAACACATGTGAACTAACTACTGTCTAAGGTCCTGTCTAAGTTGTATTATGGGGAAAAGGATAAATACACATAGGAAGGCATAAAAAAGAAGACCCTCATCTTAAATCTGCATTTTCACAGAACGTTCAACCTTTACCTTTTCACTTATAAAAGAATGTGGCTTTTATCGATATGAAAAAACAATCAACATGTTTCATGCAGATAAATATTGTAATATGCTTTATCTTAGAGATGCTCCTAATGGGTATAAAAGATAGGCACAGTTACTGCTCCTTCAAGACTCTGTGTGACCTTTAACATCATTTTCCCCAAAAGTTAATTTCTGTGATTAATGCAATATACTGAAACCCATAAATCTGATCATTTGAAGGATTCAAATTAGGAATTATTGACAGCTGATAGAACAGAAGTGCAGAGATGAGGCAGATTTTCTCATCTGTCCATCTAAATGTTAGAATATGTATTGATTAAAATATGACATGGTATAGAACCTACCATAAATCTAAACTCTATTAGATTAACACAGGCATTCAATTAACATAAAATGACAACCTAAGAGAAAAGCACTGAATGTCAGCCGACTCCCTGTTTGTAATATTTTAACCCATCTAACCACACAACTTTGGAAGTAAACAACTATATGTCTCATTTCACTTTGGCTCCAGGGTTTGTAGATGCAAACCAAAACCTTAAATGTATAAATGCATAATGAACTGAGGCTCCCATTCTGCATAATTACACCTCAACCCTATCTATGCTTACAACAGTAGACATCTTCTATTGCAAATAGATTCTGGGTGCAAAATTGCATCCCCAAAAGGCACTATTCTAAAAAAGCTCAACATTGGGTGTGCATCATACAGACACTGATTGAATTGCATAAGTCCCTTTGGTGTGGAATCCTCTACCATTCTTTCCAGACATCCTCCTTGAACCAAAAATTAGGAATATTTTATAAACTCCTCCCTTCAGGAATCTTTAACCACTAGTCTCTAAGCAAGCATGCCCTCTGGCCAGCTTGCCTAAAACACTAAACAACTCAAAGCTCTAACACGGGTCTGCTGGAACCATATTCAAGATGGTAAAGCCGTATCTAGTTGAAAGGTACCCAAGTGCCTCCACCAGGGAAAATATTCTGAGCACTGCGCGTGTAGGGTTAATCCCACCTCCAAAAGAACTGTTCCTGTTGCTCTCACGAGAGCAATGTACACAATCTGAGAAACTAATATAATGCACAAATGAGGAAACAAAAGAGGTTGGGAGGCCACCCTGATAGACTTTATTTAAAATTAGGGGAAGGGAAAAGAAATAGAAGAAAAGCCTGGGTAAAAAAATGTAAATAACCTAATACTAAAGCAAAACTATTCAAGAAGCTGTCTCTCCTTCACTCAGCGAGGCTCCTTATGCAAGGACTAACACTTAGCATCTGTTATTGGCTAGCTGAGCATTCCAAAGAGGAGCATTGTGGAAACAGCCTAAAAGTCGAGGGAAAATTTCTTGCCTGGCTTGTAGCTGATGGGCCTACTGGGACAAGGGACTCCAATGACTGGAGCAGAAAGTAACTAGAGCATGAAGCAACCACAGAAATTGCCAAATCAAAGCTTGCTTTTCAGAAATGGTGCATTTCAATAATATCGTTTGATGTCCACCGGAGGCCGATAGGTATTATCCAGACTCATGGTTTTCTTATTCCCACTTTGGAATGGCATCTGGATATTTCTAAGTTTTGCAGGATTAGATCATAGTCCCTCAATCTACAAGTAAAGACTTTTCTTCTCCTGCTTGTGAGCAGGTGGTTATCCTGATGGAATTACTAAAAGGGGCTAGCATGCCTTGGCTCAACAGCATAGTCTGTACAATGTGCCATTCTCAATGCAGCTTGTAGAGGTTAATGCAAGAGCTCCGAGTGAGGCCTTTGTGTCCTTGGAAGCCTTTTGGCCAACTCTCTCAGCAGGCTCTAATGTCCTTTGCCAGCCTCCACTGACAATTTTTGGAAGGAGTGGGTTTTCATAACTATGACAACTGGGATGCTAATGAAATTTTGTCTAAGTGTCACTGTTGCAAGTACAAATATATTAACCCAAACTCTCTATAGAAACTGTGTAGGGAGAGACCGACTGGCCAGGTTTATATACAAATGGTAAATCCCTACTGGATTAACACAGAATTATCAGTATGTATCTTATGTTTAATTTTTTAAAATATTTTCATTCTCTCTTTTCCCCCCTGCTTTGAGTGAGCCCAAAGTCCTGAGGTACTGGACTTCAGATTCATATCACCTATGACAAAGCTACTGAAGGCATTTTTTTTAAGGTTTCCCTTTTTAAGTTACCTGTTATAGGTAACTTGGGCTCACTCTTAACCAAGATGCAGACTTGCTTACTATATTTTATTTTCATTCACCTCTCCCCTTCATGGTTCTACTTGGTATAACTGGGTAGAAAATGATATTCCACCCTGGAAAAAATTGAGATTTTGAAAAATATTTCTCTCCAAGTACAGAAAAATCTCTCTGATATTTTTAAAACTAATGATCAAAAAGAACAACAAGCAAAAGCATTTTTTACATCTTTTGAAAGTTGAAGCTCAGTTCCCTTAAACTTGATTCAATTCTCTTAATTTTTAAATAATTCTTTTATTTTAATTCTTTTTATTTTTAAATGATCATTCTTTTATTTATTTATTTTAACTAAAAAGCCCAAACATTTTGTTCTAAAAAATTTCCATTGGGATGTTTCAGCAAACCAGGGAATATCTACATGAGATGCTTAATACGCAGAAGACTAATTCTACTGTGCATTAGCAAAGTGGACAAAACCTATGCTAATGCGCTAATGCACAATAGATTTAATCTAATGTGCATTAACATCATTAAAAAAGCATTAATTCGCACTAATGCGCAGCAGCACCGATTACAGATACTAACCTTAACGTGCTGTAATTAAGGCGCATTAATGAACGTGTAGATGCACCCCATTAATTTTCAGCTTACCCAAACATTTGTCAGAACTGACCCTTTCCCTCCAATTTCTATCTTAACAAACCAGTATTGTCAAATGAAAAAAAAATTGTCAAAAATGTCCCAATCAGTTTTTCTGATTCTCACAAGATGCTAAACACTACGCATCTTTTTGTTACGAGCCACCAATCTGATCAGAAGCACTAAGTCCTTCTCTCCCTGAGATACTTTAAAGCTAGTTATGCCAACTCAAATAATTTAAATATTTTGAGTAAGATCTGGTAAAGAACCCAATGTTTAATGTATCTTTGTAAACCAAACTAAACCGTTAGAGGTTTAGCTGTTTTCCCTTTTTCTTTCATTTTTGTGTTTGAGAGGCCAAGGATTGAGTGAGTGTATAATTAGTATAAATGGAATCTGAATTGTGTCCTCACCCTAGAAAGCAGAAGTCTTCTTGAGGTTAATTGAAAAAAAGCAAAGAAAAAAAGCACTTCAGTACAAGCTTGTTCTGAAGTACTGGGGTAACCTTCATACCATATAAATATATAGAACTGATGCTTTTAGAGTGTTACTTATGAGACACTGCAGTGCATCAAAGAATAAAGACTCTGAAATGTGTGAAAAAGTTTGCCTGGCTAACCTTTAGTTCCTGCTGTACTGAGTATTCTGTATGATATATGCTACCATATTTACTCAAATAGAATACAACCCTGATTATAAGACAGCCCCCCCCCCATAGTTAGATTCTGTATATAGAAACTGTATACATTTCTTATAATTTTCCAGGTACAGAATCTAATTATTGGAGGTTTGCCTTGAATTTGTCTCCCCCCATTGCTACATCAGGCAAATAAGTTGTGGTGGTGGTGGTGGTGGTGGGGTGATCAGATAGCCCTTTGCTCTCTGCTTCCCCCAAGTTTCTCTCTTGGTAGCCCCTTCCCCTCTACTTACTGTCAGACCCTCCTGTCCCTGAGCACATGGAAGGAAGAAACAAGTTTGAAAACAATAATCTTGAAATTAAACATGGCTGTAGTAATTTGCATATGGTGCCCATACAATTAGTTTATCCGGAACTGATGCATATGACCTTTTTTTGAAACAGGTGCAAGTATTACATAGGTACTCCATTAACACACTTTTGAACAGTACTTTGACACCTACTTATAGGTAGTACAAACTATGCATAATATTAGTCCAAAGCTAAAGGCTCGTGATTTACCACAGAGGCTTCCCCGCTTTATCCCCACTCCAGAGTCCACAGCATTTTAAGTCATGGTGATCCCACAGTTCATCACTGCTCAGTATGTGCGTTCACCTCAGATACTTTCCCACAAAGGATCCATGTGCTAATTAGCTCCCATCAATCATGACTGCAACTGAGAGATCTAGCCATAAATCCTGGGATGCTCCAAAAATATGGAGATAAGGCACAGGGCAACCTGGACCAGCTTCACCTAATGGAGGAGTGGGGGGAGGGGGGCACACAAATCATATTTTCCAGGCTGAGAGAGGGGCCAATAGAATGATTCTGAGTTAATTTGTGCCTTGCCATGGCTTGGAAAAAAGTCTGCAGTGAGGAAGACTGTATTTAATGGGCACCTACCGCTTGTCAGATGGACTGTATTGACCTATTTCATAGATTTCATAGACATTAGGGCTGGAAGGGACCTCAGAAGATCTTTGAACCCAGTCCCCTGCCCGAGGGGCAGGAAGTCAGCTGGGGTCATAGGATCCCAGCAAGATAAGCATCCAAATTTCTCTTGAAGGTGTTCAATGTAGGTGCTTGAACCACCTCCGATGGCAGGCTGTTCCAGACCTTGGGGGCTCAGACAGTAAAGAAATTCTTCCTTATGTCCACCCTGAAGCGGTCTTGCAGGAGTTTATAACTGTTCAACCTTGTCATCCCTTGGGGCGCTCTGGTGAACAAACATTCCCCCAGATACTGGTGGTCACCCCTGATAAAAACTTATATGTGGCCATCAGACCACTCCTGAGCCTGCGCTTTTCCAGGCTAAAGAGCCCCATGGCTCTCAGCCTGTCATCGTAAGGTCTGTTTTCCTGACCTCTGATCATGCGCGTGGCTCTCCTCTGGACTCTCTCAAGCTTCTCCACATCCTTTTTGAATTGTGGGGCCCAAAACTGGACTCAGTACTCCAACTGTGGCCTCACCAAGGCCGAGTACAACGGGAGAATGACGTCCTCGGATTTGCTTGAGAAGTATCTGTGGATGCAAGCCAGCGTTTTGCTCGCTTTACTAGCCACAGCATCGCACTGCAGGCTTATGTTCATCTTGTGGTCAATGATGACCCCGAAGTCTCTTTCTTCCATAGTGCTAGCCAGTATAGCACTGCCGAGCCTGTAAGCATGCTGCATGTTTTTCTCCCAAGGTGGCGAACCTTGCATTTTCAGTGTTAAACAGCATCGGGTTCTCGTCCGCCCATTTGCTAAGCCTGTCCAGGTCAGCCTGGATCACTCTCCTGTCTTCTGGTATGAATGCTTTACCCCAAAGTTTGGTGTCATCGGTGAACTATTCGTAGTTTCATAGTTGGTAGGGTCAGAAGGGACCTGAGCAGATCATCTAGTCTGACCCCTGCCATGGGCAGAAAAAAATGCTGAGGTCAAATGACCCTGGCTAGGTGATTGTCTAGCCTCCTTCTGAAGAGCCCTAAGGTAGGGGCGAGCACCACTTCCCTTGGAAGTTGGTTCTAGCTCCTAGCTGCCCTGACTGTGAAGTAGCGCCTCCTGATGTCTAGCCTGACCCTACTCCTGATCAACTTGTGACCATTATTCCTAGTTAGGAATTCTTGTGGTGGGTTCCCATCAGCATATCAAATGTAGCAATTTTGGCATGAAGGGGAGGGTGTAAGGGCTAGGTCTGCCCTCCTGGTGCTGGCCTGGTGTTGCAGTACCTCCAGGCCCAGTGCCACTTCTCTAGTTCACTGTGGAGGGAGGATCTGCCTGTTTTTTTAAAAGGACACACACACACTCCCATCGGGATGTTTGTCCAATATGGGAGAGGTATTTTATAGTTATGCTCAGTGTTGGCTGCATTTAGTCAACTTCAGGGTTGGTTTCCATTGCTGAACACGTGCTGCTTTTGGCAGCAGCTTAATGATATACAGTATATTTAGTGAGATTTCACTGTATGTGATTAAAAGACAAGGGGAGGGGGGCTTTTTCCCCCATGCCAATTCAGGGGAAAAATCATCTTGTATTTGCACAAATATGGTGCATACTGCATGCATCTGGGCCAGCTTCTGCTCTTTGTTATACCAGCAGAAACCTCCAATGAACTAACATGCGTAGGATGCTACACTGCTGAAAATCAGAGCAGAATCTGCATGTTCTGTGCCTATCACGTTTCAGGAGTTGTATAGGAATAGGATATTCTGTACTTTTCAGTCTTGTTCATTATTCAGAAAACCAATTACACTTGATCACTCATTTCTACCAGGAACACTCCTATCTATATCACTATAAAACAAAATGCAATGATTGACACGCAAGATTTAGGCCTGTCAAAGGTACAAGATCTTACTGTGGTGAGTCAACTCTGTTACGTATTAAGCAATGCAACTGCAGTGAAGTGGATAAACAAGTAAACAAAATGTCTCACAAACAACTGATTTACTAAAAATGTATCAGCCCTCAGGTTACATACCTTGTACGCAAACTGACAGGGCAGACTGCAGGTTAAGAAAACAAATGCTGTCTCTTTACAATTGACTTGCTTACAATGCATGAGGTGGCAGCACACAGTCTTGCATGGGTCAGACTCAGATTCCTTAAACTGACAACTAAAATCCCATGGCAAAATTTTTTTTTTTTTTACTTGGATCAAGAAATGGACCCAAACCAAAACTCTGGATCCCAAGGCTCTTGGATATGAGAAGCATTTGGAACCAAATCCAAATGTTGTGGCTCTCATCCACCTCTGGCTTCTAATTATATACTATAAATCAGCACAGTGGTACATATCCTCAGCAGATACAACTCCATTCATTTCGTTATGTTTGTTCCAACTAAATCCAGCTGGAGATATGACCTAAAAGTACTGACACCAGAAGGGTAAATAGGAAGGAATGCATCTCTAAGTATACAGAACTGACTACTGTGTACTGGCATCAGGTCAAAATTTCAGCACACATCCACTACTGCTTTACATTAAATGTGGATGATGTACAAGTGACTGTACAATGTGGGCTCATTACTTTTTACCTCAAAACACTCTACAGCCAATCACACTAATCAGGAACAGAAAGTTCAGAGCAAGGGGGCAACTGTTGCTTGTTGTAATAATGATAACTCTGCTCCTTGTATCTCACTGCCGTGCCACTTCCCAGTGTCAGACGACGAGTGAACGAGATTCATTGGACCTTCACAGGCAAAGATGAAAAAAAATCAATTTCAACCCTTTGAAGTGGGAAATACTAGTGCGGGAAGTCACTACACATCATCAATGCTCTATGGCACTGGAGACTTTAAGTGGCTGATAAAAATGAGATGAATATGTAATGCCATCTTACACTCTCCCAGACTTAAAATAGGGACAGAGGGGAAAATGGAAATGCACTAGGAGTTTTTTCCCTGCTCTGGCTACAATGCATGAATGGACATCTGACACACAATACAGGACACACATGGCAATACTACCTTGCATGTCCAAGTTTTTAGCAGAGGTGGTAAATTGTCAGTTTACCACTTGACTGTTCCAGGCACAAACAATCTTCACCCATCTTCCACTCCTCTGCAGGTTACCCTGGTGAGTCAAGTGGTCTGGGCAACTTATATAAATATTTAACATTGGGGAAAGAGAATGTTAACAAGAAGAAAGTCCTTTGCTCCTTGGGGAAGTATAGATGGCTGTACATTGACCAGAGAAAAATCTGATGGCCAAAGGGATCATAGGGGCAGGCACCTCTCAAGGAAGGCATTGAAGTCAGTGGCAAAACTTCCACAGACTCCAAGGACTGAACCTTAATTTTGGAATAGGAGCAGGCATTTAAAGAAATGTAAGAGTTTGTCGGTTTAACACACGCAGGCATTACTTTCAGCATCTACCTCCTCTAGTAATACACAGTAACAAATTCTAGTTCTGAGTATTGAAGTGGGAAAGATGAACAAGGAGGGAGAAGCAACATGGGGCTAGTTTGAAAGGCCTATAAATACCAGATGTCTACAATGGGGAAGCACAACTTGTACAGGAAAGACCTAGGAAAGGATGAGCTTGTAGAAAAGATGCCACAGGTTTCACTACAATTGCTCTGAATTTGCAATTTAGTAGATTAGCAGCACCTATCTAAAATTGATATGGATAAAAAGCTGGGGACAAAGTTTTGGGAGAAGAGGAGAGGGATGGAATTTAAAAAAAAAAAAAGAACACGGGAGCTCAAGGTGAGATGGATTATGGCCAGAAGACAGAGACTGTAGCATTGGAAACTTGTAATAATAAAATAAAAAGCAAGGGAAAAGAGTGTGAGAGGTTTAAGGCTTGTTATACCTTATGTTGTGAGCCACACAAATGTTGACTGGTGTTAGTGCTAGGCTGAAGTTTGGAGCAGTCACACCCTTAGTCTAGAAACCTTCTCTGATTGTCCCCCACCTGCACGGCTGTGACTTGCCACTAGAGGCCTGGTGTGCAGGAGCAGGACTAGGAGCTGTAGCTGTGAGTTCCTATGCTAGAGGGCTGGTGAGGCAGGACAGACTTCTGTCCCTGGTCTGTGGGTGGGGGTGTGAGAAATCCTAGGACACTGGAGACTTCACCTGGGACACCACATCTGTAGGCAGTGGCCACACCTTAATAGAACAGAGCTGGTTTGCGTGGATCAGAGATAATCCTGCCCTGGAGTGGCCTAACTTTGAGCCATATAGTGGGCGCATCTACACAAGACGCTTAATGCCCATTGAACTAATTCTACTATTCATTAGCGTGGCTGGCAAAAGTGTTCATTTGTGCTAATGCGTAGTAGAATTAGTTCAATGCGCATTAAGCATCACCTAAAAAGCATTCATGGGTGCTAATGTGCCAATTATGGTGCACTGTTAGTACCTGGTATTAGAAATACTACATTTTGTGTGCCATAATTGCGGCGCATTAATGAACATGTAGATGTGCCCAATGAGTCTTAAAACCACTTTAAGGTGTCAGTGTATGGACAATCCACGGATTAAGAGCTGCAGGAGCTGGCCAATATTACTGTGTAAAAGGCCTTTAGTGTGATATCAACATAGCACCTTGCCCTAATAAAGTACTGTGTCTTCCTCTGGTGTCTGGCACAGAGATTGCACAGCCTGATACTTTGTAACCATTAGAATAGCTTGCCTTTGGCTCAAGTTACACAGATGTGTATACAAAGACTCTTTGCTCACTGCTGATGACCTTAGGGTTAGAGTCACAAAGGTGAAATCATAAGTGTGCCTAACCCCTGAATATCTTTGTGGATATGGGCTTTGGTGTTTGGACATATATATGGCCATGGTTAATCATCTATGAATGGTTAATTACACTAATTTTTCAGAAGAAGAACTATAGTGAGGAGGATCATAATAAATATGATTAATTAAAAACATAATTCCTTTGCTTCAATTATGAAAGTATATAATATGTTTATTAAAAAATCCAGGCTATTGATTTAAATAAGGAAAATTGATAATCATGTGATTAATAAAACAAACTGGCCTGACTTGATAAAAAAGTTAAAATAGCCTGGTTCTCACTCAAGTGTTATAAGTATCATAACACTACATTGCAAGCACATTTCTTTCCCCAGAGAAATTATAAAATTGAACAAGTCATATACAACAGATGTTAGTTAGTTATGTTGCTCAGGGCATTACTGAAAGGTGCTCAGATATTCTAGTGAGGAGGGCAGTTAAGGAACCTCCCATTTAATGTAATGTAGGGATGCTTCAGGTATGCAGATGCTCCAGTCAGTTAATTTTTTAAAAATACACACATATGTTGCAAAAATTAAGAAAACTCCATGTAAACCCAAGTTCTACATTTTAAAATCAGTCTGGACCAATTTTTCCCCGTCTTAATCTGGCATTAGACCAGCAATGAATTTGATCCAAATGGGCTTTACAATGCAATAGCTAGATTTAAATGCAGTTTTCATTATTATTTCGCTGAAGAAGGCAAGCTGCAAAGAGTGACTGTGTACACTTTAACTTAGTCCAAAGTTATCTCTGTGCAAATATTTTTGATTGCACAGATTTCTCAACCCTCAAAGCTCAAATATTTGATCATCACACTAACATTTCTTCTCTTTTTAAAAGATGGGCTCACCTACTCACCAAATCACAGGTTTTTCATACAGACAAAAATCACCTGTGAACCTGCTGGAGCCACTTGACAGGTGCAGTACTATATGTAACAGAAGCCTACAGTATTATGCCATCTCCAAGAGTAACCTCACACTGCAAGAGCGAGAAGAGCAAGCTATCAAACAGGGGACAAGAGAAAGGCTGATGTCAAGCTACTGAAAAGGAAATGTCTTCCTGGAATCACAGCAGGGAGGAGGGAAGGGGACATTAAATGATGTCACAAGGTCACCAAGTGTTTTCTTTGTTATCCGAGTACAAAATGTGGACATTGTCAAGAACAAAATTACCCTTCACCCCAGCTCTTCATAAATAACTCAGAGGACAAAAAAAACCTCCCAGCAATTAGACTTTTGTGCAAGTGCAATTTGCAAAGTAGTTCACTCCTCAGCTTTGCATAACCAGAGGTTTTCTTTTGCCTCTCCTGAAAAGCTTCAGTTGCAACCCAGAATGTTTCCAAAGTCAGTGTGCTGCGTCCAGGAGGCAAAATTCATCCCCAGTGTAACTTCAGTGCAGCCAAAGAACAAGGCCAAGGATGAATTTGGCCCCATTTGTGCAGGTTCAGCAATATGCAAACTTCCAGTTATAAGACACTTTTTTAAAACTTGGTTCTTCTTCTTGTTTGCAGGTTGTGGGCTCCCTCTTGTGGCTATCTAAAGATTTCCAGCTCTTCAACAAAACTGTATAAAAACAGTAGCTGTATAAAACTACCCTGGGCATCCATTCGAAAAATGCCAAGCATCTCAGATCCACCCAGATGTTTTGAATAAAGTTCTCTCTTGTTCCCATATCTTGCTGTCTCCATCCTCAAGAGCTTCCTTCATTTATTGTTAAAAAAAAAACCCTTAAGTATAGGGACTTCATATTGTAAGACCATAATTACATAAATTAAAAGGTCAGCTTGTGTCAATTGGATATTGTGTCAATCACTGGATATATAAGGACAAATCCTGCTCAGCCAGGCTTGCCACTACAAAGGGGTGCAGGCTGAGCTGGTCCGTGTGTGCCTCTGGGAGGCTGCAGGACACAATAAGACCTGAATGCCTGCTGGGAGAGTGAAAATCTGCATTCCCTCGAGTAAAGATCTGCATACCCTTAAATACAAACCCACAGATACAGCACAACAAAATCTTAAAGGAATGATCAGCAGCACAGAGTTATATCTTGGATGACACTAGGAAGCTGGAACAATTCCACTCAACTGAGTCACTCGCACTCCCCTTCCTCAGGTTGTTTTTAAGGGAAAAAGGGTATTTTGCTAATCTCAGTTCTTGACAGTAGCCTAATAAGTGAAGAAATACATTGCTATATGTAAGCAAATCTGGCAATTATAGCAAGCACCTGGACAGAACCCTCTTCTCTCATACATTCTCTATTGTATTCAGTATATTCTTCATAGTCATCCCATGCCAAGCTGAGGAAACGCTCAAACCACCTTGAGAAATACTCTAGAAGACTGAGTGGGGAGATGTTCTCAGAATCCTGACAATCCCCTTATCTGGTCAATGGACTATCACACTCATTTCACTGAAGTCTTTATTAGTGATTTGACAGTTGAAGGATTTTCTGCTAAAATCTCCCATCCTTCAAAGACTTATATACATACTTAACAGTATGTACCATGAGCCATCCCATCAAACTTCACAGAGAGGCAAGTTAAAGATGTGCTTATGTCTTTATAGGCTAAAGGCCTCAATTTACAAGGCTCTGAATAGTCTACATCTCTTTTTCAGGCCTATGGCTCTTAAGAGGACTACCATGCACCCATGTAATTACAATGACAATAACATACTGAGGCTTTCATGAGCATCCTTTCCTATAACGCTTTCTTCTTTAAGTAATAGCACTCTTGACATGTTCAGATTAATATGCTACAAATAAACCACACTGCTTTTCCTTGTTGTTTTAATTATTTTTTCCCCCTGTGAAGTTAGGTAACATTTTTTTTTAGCAGTTCCTTCTATTTAGTTGTGAATGGATCATTTCTACTTACAAGACTTTACATCAACACTTAATGAAATGGGATCAAACAGGTTGGTGTAGTCATATTGGTACTAATGCTTTAACAGAGAGGTCAGCAACCCACAGCTCGATAACTCTCTCTGACCCCTTCAGGATCAGCAGTTAGACAGCTCCCCTAGCCTTGACTTTTGAACATAATATGTACAAGTCAGTAATTCAGCTTGTTGGCAGCAACAGATAGGGGAAAAAACAACAAAGTAACTTTAATAGGTCAGTTAGAGATTTTTCTTTGGCAAGAACCTGGTAAGGGAGTGTGTAATTTTACTCAGATGGAAGGACAGTTTCTGATGCTTTATTTTTTACATGGGTACTGTAATTCATAATGAACCAAGTGTTGCCACATAACTCCAGGAGGCCCCACTGCAGCAGAAGAGATACAGTTTAATTGCACAAGAAATGGATAGCAGGGGTCTCCTACAACTCAACTCAAGAATAGGATTTGGTTTTATATGAACAGATCTTATCAAACAATATTAGGTATGAAAGAAAAATTAATAAAACAAATAGTCACATAACATGGCAACAAATAATAACATCACCATCTGCCAATAAACCTGCTACTGACTAAAAAGGCTCTCAAACTCTAAGTAAAATGAAGTCCTAAACTAAGTTTTTGCCATTAAGTGTCTCATCAACCAATCCAGCAAGATTTTCTAGCTATAAATAGTAGCAAAGGATGATGGCAACAAAGAAATGCACACCTGAACCACATATTGAATCAGAATGATGTTTAACTTTGGGGTATGGGCCAACTCTAGAAAATATTAACCTGGAAGCTGTACACAGGAACCACGCTAAACAGCAACAGAAGTTCTGTAGGGCTTACTGAAGAAGGGCAGAGAAATAAGGACATTTTGACAAATGGCAATTATTCCTTTACAAAGAAAATGAAGACTTCCTATCATAGTCTACATTCAGTTTCTTCATAGGTGGCTGGAAATTCAAGGAAGCTTTCTGTTTAGTGTCTCCGTAACTCAGACTCAGAATCTGGGAACGCTTTACTACCTATAAGCATAATTTACATACAACTTCTACCTCCTGATTTATTTTATCAGGTGGGAAAGAAAGGGTGGCACATTCCAACAGATCTGTAAGATCTTCACATTTAAGAGGGGAGTGGAGGAAAGCAGATGAATGTACTATAAGAGAAGATTGCACACTGTCTGGGTAACAGTAGAAAAATAAAGTGTGTGCAACTTATTTTAGTAACTGCTCTTCTTATTTAAAACTTGAAAGACCAAGAGAGAAGCAAGGGAAATACCATGGACATATTTGGTAGTGTCATTTTAGAAGTCTTCCATCTCAGTATGGGACCTTATGTTTGAACACTGTGTGAAATACCAATGCTTGCCAATTTTATTTCCACAAAAAAATATACTAAATCAAGTCTTTCAAATTTTTCAATAATTTCTTTTAGTGTGCTAAAACTGAAAGCTCTCTCTTACACAGTGTTTTATAGAAGAGTCCTTAAAAGAAATGCAGAAATTGTAAATAATTCCACAGAAACATTCAGATGACCAGTGGTGTTAGGTGGGTCATCACAGTGCCAAGCACTCCAGGCTCTATTCATATGCACACATGCTGCTATGAAGACAATCTAGAAAGCCTAAGATGGTACTGATGTCATGAAGCTAAATTAATAGCCATCTCCAGAGGATTTGGTTTATGTGACTCTGGTTTTGTGTGTTACTGCCCTGCTGTGGACAGGAGTAGTAGGACAGGAGTAGTATAGAACACCAGACAGCCCATTAACTTAGCGATTATTAGGGGTGTGAGAAGCTGGCCATATTTGATTTGGATTCGGATTTGGCTCAGTTTGGGGAGCAGTGATTCTATTTGCTGATTCAGATCACTGTTCTGAATCCACATCTGAAAATTCAATTTTGATTTGGAGAATCAGTGATATGGCCATAGACAGCTTTATATGTTTTTTGTACATACCTTGAGGTACCAGGAGTGACTTGTGATCGCTGCAATGCTGGGGCAGATGGAGAATCCCACAGGAGTGTGGCGGGGGTGGGGAGGGGTCCTTCACATGCTTGGCAGTGGACCTGGAAGTGGACCGGAAGAACTTCCAGTCCACTTCCTTTTCTGCCACCAAGCATGCGGCAGACCACCCCCCGCACCATTGCAACTGAAGAATCAGCCACAAGGGGACTCTGGGTACCCCCACAGACCCAAGAGGCACCAGTCACCAAGCTGAGGGACAGGGGGGTGTCCCCCTCATGCTCTGCAGTGGACCCAGGAAGTGGACTGGAAGTGCTTCTGATCCACTTCGGGGTTCGCCACCAAACATGCTGGGGACCCCCCCACACACACACTCCCATGAGATGCTCCATCCACCCTACAATCCCAGCATTCACAAGCCACCTGATACTTTGAGGTATGTAGAAAAAAACATATAAAGCTGTCTATATCCGAATCATTGGATCTCTCCAAATCTTTCCAAATTGAATTGGAAGCTTCCAATTCTATTCAGAGAGATTAATTGGTCTCCTGATTCGATTCAGATTTGGAGATTTGGTTGCCAAATCAGACCGAATCTCCTTTGAATCAAATCAACGACCAAAGCTTTGCACAGCCCTAGTGAGCATACTTATGGATTTCTTAAAATGTAAGTGATATGCTTTAGGCAGACTAGAAGAAGAGACTACAGGGAACCTCTTTGTTAGAGAACACAACAAAAATGTTCATTCAATGCTTTGTGTTGTACATGTAAAAATCAACAAAACAAGAGGCTGGCATTTTTAAGAAGGCAGAGAACGTAGCAAGAATCCATCAATAATGCAATACTCAGGGATTTGGAAAAAAGGTCAACTTCTGGAGAAGTATTTCACTATGTATTTTTATATTTCAACCATTTTATAATTCCATTTTTATGGAGAAACTGATGCAAAGATAAGTAATATGAGGAAAACTAATGCCCATATTTTCGTTTGTATCCTTCACATGAATATGGACTTAGCATTGAATTGTTAGCTTTCATAAGAATGCCAAGAACAAGAATAACTCCATTGCATCCACCCGAGGCATCATGTGTATCAGCATTCCAACACTAACAAATGGCAGTGGGGGTGCCTTAGTTAAAGCACCCCCAGCACCATTTTTAGCACGGGGATGCTGATACACAAAACCCTGCAGTCTGCTGGAGAGCAGTAATTACCATGCTCCAGCAGACTTAATTAATCGAGTCTGCTCCAATTCATTGTAATTACAGCATGTCGGAGCAGCCTCAATGTACATATATAGGCAACCAATAGTACCAAGTTGCTAATTGAGAAAAAAAGTATATTGAGGAATATGGTCAACATGCAAGTGACAGAAAAGCAGACAGCATAACGCACCCCATTTTTAAAAAACTATTAGGAGGTTATTCATATTCTATGGCTGGACATTCCAAATACTACTGAAGCCCATAAAAACACATTTATTTCTCTAGGGAATGATGTGAGCATCCACTTACAAGATCTGCATTTCCAGGAATGAAAATTGGGCTCCAAGAAAGAAGAAATACAAGGTATCTAGCAATATAAATGTACATTTTGGTCTGAATCGAACATTTTATGTATATAAACAATTTTGGAAAAGAAATCATTTGAACTGCATTAACAGTTCATAACAGCATGACTGCACCTGAACCAACATCATGACTATCTTCAAGAAAGAAGATAAGTCAGTGTGTGAGAACTAACCACAACAGGGAAAATCTTCCTATCCATAGCAGGGAAAATCTTCATCCACAACCTCCAGTGTCTTCTCCCTCTTGCTGAGCAAGTCTTACTGGAATCTCTGTGTGGTTTTGGACAATCTTGTGGGGCAATTGACATGATCATTGTTGTCCACAAGTTTCAAGAAGTGGAAAGAACAGCATCAGGACCTGTATATGCCCTTCACTGACCTTACTAAGGCTTTTGAGTCCATCAATCATGAAGCCTTCTGGAAAGTACTGAATGGATGTCCAGAAATACACATCAAGGTCCTAAGGCTCCTTCACACCAGATGATTATGACCATTCTATGTAGTGGACTGGAAACAGATCCTTTCATCTGAACTGGGATCAAGCAAGGATGCATCATCATCCAGACTGTGTTCTACATTTTTCTGACAGTCATCCTAGTGCTTATCAAGAACTACCTTCCTTCTGGAATTGACGGTGAGTATTGAATGGATGTAGCGATCTTCAATCTGGAACAGTTTTGCTCAAAGTCCAAAGTACTTAGGACAACCATCCTTGACCTTCAATATGCCAGTGACTGTGTCATCCTTGTACACACTAAGGAAAACTTCCAGACCACACTGAATCTTTTTGAGAAGCCAAGGAAACTTTGGGCTTCTCTCTCCGGAATTGAGAAAACAAAAGTGCTCTATGAGCCTGCTCCAGGCCATGAATATGAGCCCCATGCCCAAATTACCACCAAGAAAAAGGCCCAGGAGTAGTTGAGCACTTCCCCTACTTTGATAGCCACCTCTCTCAAAAAGTGAACACTGGTAAGGAAACCCAGCACAGGATATGCTGTATACGTGCCTCCTTTGGGAAAATTACTTTGGCATATCATATTCATCTTGATTTTCAGAAAGACACTAAGATCCAGGTTTATAAAGCAGTCATCATCCCTCCTCTCCTCTATGGATGTAAAATGTGGGTGACCTGCCATCAGCATCTCAAAAGTCTGGAGACATACAGGTATCGCAAATCATGCCTCCAGAAAATCCTCCACATCAAATGGGAAGACTGCTGTATGAACACCAGAATCCAAATGTCACTAGTGTTGAGTGGGCAATCCTCAAGCACCAGCTTCACTGGAGTGGACATTGTGTGTGGATACCCGACTTCTAATTCCCAAAACAACTGCTCTGCTTCCAGTTTAGTAATGGCCTAAGATCTCATGGCGGCCAGAGGAAATGCTACAAGGTCACATTGAAGGCCTAACTCAAGAAAATGGATGCCAACATCAAGAGTTGGGAGGAGGTGGCTGCTGACTGACTCTCATGGTGACACAATCCCAAGTGACAGCCCATTTTGAGGTAAAAGCGTCTTGCCCACAAAGCAGAGGAGAGAGACTTGAGGAAGAAAAAGGAGCCTGCAGCCGTTCTCCCCTGAGGAAAGACCTGTAACTTCTGCAGACAGATATTTGGCTCAAGGATGGAACTCGTAAGTCATCTCAGGACCCATCAATGGGAGATTTTAGAGATCATCCTTGAACTGAGGGATTACTTATGATGCACTCCCAGGTATGGGCAATGGGTCTACACCATATTGCAGGATCCAGTCATGCACAAATGTTGATGATAGACTTAATCCAAACTGTCTCCACCATAAGCAGAATTAGCTCTAGATCCATAGATCTCCAAATCTTGCAGAAACTGTCTTTTGGACCTCAGTGCTGCAACTTGTGTCTAGATCTAGTGCATACTCAGTGAACTTGTGCTCCCTCCCCAACTTGATTAGGAGTAAAAAAAGTAACAGATGGATTCATGCTGCTCCTTTTGTAGCTGTGAGATTAATGTTTGCATTGCATCAGACTACTCACATTTACACAAGGGAATATTGCTGCTGTCCTTGAAACTGGCACCTGCACTTACTTTGCCCAATCAGTATCTGAGACAGAAACCTCATGGAAGAAAATTTAAACAGTGCTTAAAAATGTATAAAAAGCTTGTGAAGCTAATGACAAGTTAAGTAATCTGGCATGAAAAGAGCCAAACCTAGAAAAGCAAACTTAGTTGTACAGTGCAACTAACTGATAAAAAACACATTTCTCTGTTGTTCATAAACCAAAGAAGAGCCAAACTGTCACAAGAAATGAGCCTGCTGTTCCTAGTAAGTATTTAGCTTCCTGGTCTGCACTGAAAAACCTGGAAATACTCAGGCTTCATACAGAGATTGCATTAAAAACAGGGCAGTCATATTGCTGAAAGTCAACTTTTTGGAATTTTCCACTGCACCTAACTTTTCTTTTGTTCAGGTACATTCCAGCCTGTGACACTTCATTCACACAAGAGGCAGAAGAGGAGCCGTGTTGTTATATTCTATGGCTTGGGTCTAACAAAGCTAGTATACCATATCAGTAGTGATGAAAAGAGATGGTTTTGTCTCTGGTATCAGGATTAGATCCTGGGGGTACCAAGCTGCAGGAGTCTCTACAACCAGTGCTCCCAGAGTCCTGCTGAATAAAGTTTTGAGCAACTTACAAACACTAACAGAAAATATATTTTGAATTTGAAAACGTTTTTCGCAGCGTTTTTAAATTGCTATATCCCTAGCAGTTAACTGTTTTATCTCTGCAGCATGCAATATCTTTTCAGATTTCATAATTTTGTAAGGCTGGGAATTTGTAAAACCCAAGAAGTCCAATCTAGTACACCATTTTAAAAAAATATATGCTGAGAAACTGCAGGAAAGACAAACCATGCCAGTTCTGGAAGGTACTGCAAGTCACTGACATCAGTAGAAAAGAAATAGACTAAGTAGTCTGAGGGCCTGAACCCCTAAATTCTAGACTCTGCAATGCCTGGAGAAGAACCTTTCATGAACTGAAAATAATGCTGTTTTTAAGCAATTTGCCATGAAAGAGGATGGACCTTTCATGATTTAATATACAATCTGTGAATTTTAATAACCACCACCACTTATCGGTACATCTATCATATTATATCTTTTGCAGCTGTTGAAAAACAATATTGCTGCTTTCAAAGCAGTTTCATCATAGATTGTAAACGCCTAAAATGAAATTGGCAAACAAAAACAACCATATGCCTACTTGACCTAGGATACATAAACCTGTTGTTCAATCCAGAGAAGGGATTACAGCATTACTTTTTAGTAAGTTGCTTTTCATATGGAAATTTCTTTTCACAGTAAAGATTTGTATTTAATGGCATCAACATAAAAAACATCCCTATTTTTAGTCCCCTGATCATGGACATATAGATTTTTATAGTGTCTGCAAGCATACATTAATGTTAATTTCACCATTCTCCTTTGTATTTTGTTAATGTCACAATCTGCTGTAAAACCTTGCCAAGTTTCTTAACTGTCATGTTAATTCCAAGACCTATTCTGCACTCTTTGACATTTCAGGACAGAACATGGCAGTAAAAATAGATTAAAAACAGCTTATAAGTATTATAAAATCTAGAACTTTACAGATGGTGGAATTAGATCTGCTGAATGGAAATTTAGCAACTCAGAACACAATAATATTAAAATAGCCTATTGATTTCAAAGGTAAATATTTTTCAGAGGTAGCATAATGGTATCTAAACAGTGGGGAAAACTCTTCATAAATTTAAAGAGTTATTTTATTTTAAGCACCACACTGTATGTATATATTGTATTGGTGCTAGTGTTGAGTTTCAAAGGTTTTCTGTACCATATAAATAAAGGGCATAATAAGATCTTGATTTTATTCATGGTCAGTTCAAAGTTCACACAAATTATTTCACACAGGGGATTTGTCTGAGGGTTTTTGTGTTAAAGAAATGCATTAATGTACTTTAGATATTAAATGACACTGCCACATGGTCAGAAATTTGCGCGAATGAACAGGAAATTAGACACTGTTTTTTTAAACTGATTGCTAAAGAATGCACTGTTCAAATGCATACTATCCATTTCAAAGAGAAAGCTTTTGCTGATTTCAGGAAGTTTAAAATCAGCTAATCAGAAAGTAATACAAAGTTAGAGTTAAATATGATTTTTTATTCTTTTAAGGAAACTGTTTCTTTAAAAAAAAATCCTTTCCCCTTTTCTTTAAGGAGTACTTATTATTTCCATCATCCTTGTTGAGTTGTTGATGAATAGCTCACATCGTTTGCCAAGCTCCACCCTCTGTCTTTTTTCTAAACCCTTTACTCATTATTTGCTCAGTCTTTTTCCCACAGCCTAGACAGCCTGTCAAGGCAGCTTAAATAAAACACTGTATTAACATTAGGAAATGGCATTCAGTTCCCAATTGATCTCCTAATACTTTATGTTGAAATGATAATTGGTACAGTCTTCATTGAAAAAAAGAGAGAAAAACTACTTTTCAGTCACCACAAGGTATTATCTTAGCTGATGTATTCAGAACCAAACAGATACATTTTTAAAATCTCCCCCATCTGCTGGAGACTGCAGTCCACAATTCTTTTCAGCTGACATAATCCAGATTGATTCGTTCAGCAGATAAAATTCAGGCCACTTCTGCCCTTTATAGGAGCAACATAATACCAGTCTTTATTCAGTAACAATGTAACATAATGGGATCGGAATGTGCAAAATGACTGTTCTTAAATTACTGTGACACACAAGGGTCCAACACAAGCTGTGGTTTAATGTAAAAAATCATTAGGCACAGATTACTAAAGTGGTCCTGCATTAACAAGGTCAAACCAAGACTGTTTATGATATTTTTCAGGGGAGAAAAAAAAACCTGTTTGCTAATATCTTGATTATGAATGTGTTTTTAAGAGGAAAAAATCTGCAGCTTTTATATGCAAGAAAGTGCTGTTTATTCAATAGCGAGTGCAACAGTTAAGGATTCTATAAAGACCTTTTCCACAGAGCCAAGTTAATCTATTACACACTGAAGCGCACACACAAAAAAATCTAAATATCAAAAGGCTGTCAAGGGAGTTGCCAGAACCGAATATTTTGGTGCCTACTATATCAAATACATTTTAAAGACCTTCAGAGATTATTAACCCACTACAGGTCTCCACTTTTGATCTAACCACAGACCAGTACAAGGGATGTAGGAAGTTGCTACCTTCCTGCAGAGGTATTGCATGTCTGTAAATCATCACTACTTAACAAAGCATCCCTCATATACTTACAAATCAACAGGAAAATGCTTAAATGAAGGAAAGCAGTAAATCCCACCCCTGCTTCTACCAGTCCTTCCATGGTGAGTGTTCATTGACCCTTTTAGAGCACAAAAATATGCAAGTTACTTCCCTGTATCAAGAAAGGAATCTTCCCCAGAAAATCTAAAACTTAGGAAATCTAACTTTGACTTCCAATCCATTAGAACTTAAAAAAGAGAAAGTGACTAACCCTTTCCTCTCTTAACAGCAAATAATCTGCCAGAGGAGCATCAAGTCGGCTGTTAGTAATCTAAAACATGGACATTATAGCCAATAGAGATTTTCTGGAATATTGTGATCATCAATCACCTTGTCCTGCACCACTGTCTGCAGTTGCCTTGTGTTGCACCTTGTGCTAGCCACATACCCATCATAATTGAGGGAGACCATCCCAGTAGCACAGAACCAACACAGAAGTTTCATGACAATGTCAGTATGTCAGGGTGAAGGGCTGCAGTCAGAAGGTCTATTGTTAATTAAATCTCCGTCTTTGCTTTGGGTCCTGTAAGGCTGCTTGCAATCAGCATGGGTGAGAGCCATGTTTAGGCTTTTCTAAATCTGCTCATAGGGAATAGTCCAACACATAGCAACCCTATGACTAGGATGGTGGAAATGATTTAAAATATCCCTGGAAATTTACACCTCTATACACTGTTCAGGCCAGGTGCACTCCAGGCTATGACCCAACTAACTGTCACATAACAGTACACTCTGTAGGCCAATTCTGTCTTGACAGTGAGAATAACGTGAGCAGGATTTGACAATATTATACTATTTTTTGTGTCCAAACAAACTACTAGAATCAGGCAAACGCTGGAATGAATTTGCTTCCAAGAACACACCAGCATTAGGGTTTTTCAGCATGACTTTTTGCAAAAAGTAAATTTCACACCCATCGGGGCTTCCATAAAGATTCATGAAAGCTGAATCTTTTAGATTCACTCCTGTCAGTGTTTACACCCAATATCATTTCATGCCCACATAACCAGTCACACAACACTAGGTATCTCAGCTGGAAAAGCACAATTAACCAAGAGCTGATTGTAGAATGGAAATTCTGTATCATGCAGGATTTATACATCTCAGAATTTAATTTTGTTTTGATGCCATATGTCAAATGAAAATGTTGATGTTCTCTCTGATCAGAGAACAGAATTCCAGCTCTGGGAGAATTCAGCTGATGGGCTAGACTAGCTGCCATGCTAGAGACCTTGGGAATACTTGGAGTCTGACCAATGGACTTGCCAAGGAATAGGATGGAGAAACCAGTTGATGAATTCTAATGACAATTTTTTTTTCCAGCCAGCACCCACCAAAATTTCTTGAATATTGCATACACACAAAGAATTGTTTTTAATCAGTTCATAAATAAACTATATCCAAAAACTCATTGCTTACATTTGAATAACAAATACAATTAAGTGACATGTAATCCACTTGAGGAAATTCCATAATCAGAAGAAGTGTGGTAACAAAGAAATAGCTTTTAAAGGATGCTGCAATCTAACAATCTTTAAAATTTGTTGCATTAAAATATTTACATATTCTGGTGAATCTTAGATGTCAAATTTTGACTGCACAAATCCAATAACTGAAACATACAGCCTTGAAATCTACAATCAATATAAACCTTTTAGAGCCCAAGCTTCAAAAAGTTGTATCAAATATATATTCAATGAGATGAAGGTTAATTGAATAATTGATTACTCCGTTACAATTAAGTGCTCTTCGGATATCTTTGGGAAATACTGAGATATAATTGTGATAGATATTTATTAGTTTATCAGCTATCCCTGATTTATAGGTATCATTTATTTTTTTATTTCCAAAGTCAATTTTTTACATTTATATATTTTAACAATAGAGTCCTTTGTGAGAATCAATATACAGTGTTTTCTACTATGAGGCTATCAAAAGCTAGGCTAGAAATCCATATCTACCAATTCATTCAATTCCACTGCAGTTTTCAATATTATAAATACCTTGCTAAGATAGTCAAACTTGGTCTCCCGATGGCAACTGTATAAATGTTAACATACAATATATGTTCTAATAAAGGTTGACCAATACTAAGTTATATACCCTGAAAAAGGATTTTAACACCCAAAATGATTCTTAGATTTGGTAAATTTTGTACAATTCTTCCACAGCCAGGAAGGAGATGCTGAATGGAGTTATATAACCTCTCCCCAGATTCTGCAGTAGATTTGAAAATGAAAGCATTCAATTCCTTGCTGGATCAGTCTCTAGGACACCAGGATCACTCCTTGCTGCATTGAACTATTATTTGAATTACTGCTTAATAGCTATTAACCACAAGACCCAGCTTTTAGGGTCTAGTCCTGCACATGGTCCAAAAGGACAGCTCCCCCTGACATCAATGGCACTTTTGCACACTGTATATAATAAAGACAGATTCTAAGTAGCTGAGGAAAATATTTCAGCTGTTTTTGATTGGTGCTTCAGATTCCTGCATGTGATGATATCTATTAATAAAAAACCTCCACATTTTCATTGAACAATCAGAAACTTAGTTTTATGATTGCCATCTTATAATTAAGCATAGCAAAATCAGGATGGGATGTTATCACCTTCCAGAGGAACCGGGTAGAAGACCAAAAGTGTGTGTATGGGGGGGGAAATCCAAATATTTTCCTTTAGGTATCTACCCTCACTAACAGTTGGAATGAGCACCTAATGCTAAGTTATAAGAATCCTTACTGAGCAAATTCGCTTAATTGCATCAGTGTAAATCCAGAAAAATGTCATCTAATTCTCCAGCTCTGTTTATTCTCACTAGGAGTAGCAGAATTGATTTGGATTTGGTATACATGTAACCATCTAAAGCCTCATCAATTATACTCCTCAGGCCCTGCCCTAGAACAATACTCTGTGGATGAAATACACCTCTGAATTTTTGGCCTTTTAAATCATCCAGCCTACTGAAGTCTGCACTAGATAGAATTAAGCCCTGACGTAAAGTGCCTGTGAATTTCTTCTAACTGAGAGCAGAATTTGGTCCTTTGCAAAAGCTAATGTTTAATACTAGCTATCAAAACAAAGCACTTAGAGTCCATGGACACCTACTATAGCCTCTTTTACACATTGCATGTTATATTGTGTCACGGGTGATGTGTGCTTTATGCTGGGCCTCATAACAAAATGACAGGCATTCCTGTCCATTGACAAAGCCACATGACAGTGAGGTGTCACATACAGAGAGTGCAGATGTATTATCGCTCTACCACTTAGACAGAAATGACATCCTTTGAATCTCAAGAGACAATGTTGCAGATGAGCTAACCTTAGTGTGCCAGTTGTACACTCAACAATATTGACAGTCAACAATTCCATGTACACTGAGGCCTGAAGACAGCACATTTCAGTTTTTATAACTGATACAATGGCAACGTACAAGAGGTGACTGTGAATGATATATTTCAAAAATAGAATCTACTATATCAGTGTCCGTTCTTTTAAAATATTGGTCAAATGTGTTTACAAGCAAGTCCTAAATGATTTTTTATGTTTAACATTTGCATAGCATTTTCTATTTCATAGAGATGCTTACTCAGAAGAATACTTTATCAGAGAAAATATGGGTATTTAATTTAAATAATCCTGATTCAAAAAAGCAGAAATTTGCTTTCTTTCAAATACTACCAAAACCAATAACATACGGTAATGCCTGGGTGAAATCACAACACTCACTCATAGTAGCAGTTTGCATGTTTCGTTGTGCTTTTGCTTACTTTTACACCAAGTATAGTTTTCAGATGCCCTGAAAGTAGAGTCCCTTTAACAAAATTACATGGTTAAACAAAAGTATAGAAGGGACCAGAGTCACTCTGCAACATAAGGAAAGGTGCAAGCCAGGGAAAAAAAGTAGTTCAGATCATACAAAACCACTATGTATAGTTCCTCAGTCACTGGACCTACATAAATACTATTCAGCTTTTGAAAGATTTTTTTTAAATAGCCTTATAACAGAAGGCTGCATAAGTATTCAAGGTTCCTCTGCTGAAACATTCTAGATTCAGGTAGTAAACCCTGTAATAAGATTCAGGGAAATGGCTCGCCTGTTTCTCACTCAACATGATTCAGCAGTCAAGTAGCTCCAACTGTTATGTAGTCTCTCTGAGGAAGAAATGCTAGGCACCTTAGGACTGAAAACAGTCTAGGATAGAAACTCCCAATACAGCTAAGTGCAATGATAAGGTTCTGACTTGCTTCCTTTTACTGTTTTGATTAATAAAGCCACACCTCAGTGATGGGATTATTTCAGAAACTAATTCACAGCCTGTCTTGGCATCCCCTTCCACATGGCTACTGTAACAAACTATAGCAGGGGATATGGTGTGGGGTCTCCATGTTGGGCTGCACCCCATCCCAGATCTTTGTTACGGGAGAGGGCCTGATGGTCAAAGATCATTTGTGCCATACTTTGGTCCCAGCTCTTACTCCCACTACTTTTGCCCCAGAATAATATACTTAGAAGAATTGATATTGAAAGTCATATCTGACCAGTGACCAAAACCACAATTAACACCAACTTTACAGTATTTATGCATGCGTAATCTGTACCCAACTGGAAGGCCTGGTGGCAATGTGGTGTGCTACCAAAATATTGCAGCCTCCAGAGTAAGGCGAGTATAGGGCGCCTCAAAACCCTGGCCTTCACTGCCTTGTGGGTCCTCCTTGGTTGCAGAAAGGTTAAGGGACATCACTCTGACAGAAACATGCCCTCATGGAGATGTTAGGCAGTCAGCAGCAGTTCTCATCAGCTGCACACTGGAAGAAGCAACAACCATCAAGGCACCAGACATTTGGTATAGGTCTGGCTTTTGGATTCTGTCTCAATGGCCTAAAGGGGGGTGGTAGGTCTTAGGCAGCCTCCACTCCTCTATATTTTTGCCTAGGTGTGCGCGTCAAAAGTCTTGGTGTGATGGTCACAGGACACTGTACAAGCAGATTCATGAGGCACCTGACTAGACCTCTTATGCATACACCATAATCCAGAGGACTGATGGTTGCCACCAACTTGGGAAGTTAAATTAAGATTTCTACAACATGTTCCATTTTTGTATTGCAAAGTTTGGAATCCACTCTAACCTAGGTATGTTGCATTAGCAAGTAAGTGTGGCAATTCTTTTCAAATTATAGTAAAAAATCCTGACTGCAATGAATTCCTAATAAAATGACCAAGACCGTCTTAACTTGTATATTAAAAACTGGGAAAAAAACTAACAATAAAGGAAAACTTTCTGAGCAGTATGAAAACTACATTCCTCACCATAGACCCCTTCTGGCCAGCCAATGTTGACAAACAACAACCTTTCCTAACTCTGATATCACAGGAGAAAATAATATATTCAGAAAAAGGCACATTTGATAATGTTACTGAAAGATGCATATATATGTCATATGCTTGAGACGGATTGATGGATTTATTTGTTTATATATTTTGTCCTCTCAGTTTAAGTTAATGCCAAAATTCAACCATAAGGATGGTTGAAACTATTGGGTTTCACTTTGTTTCTGGTAAAAAATGCTTATAAAACAGAGTATTTCAGATAGCTGCTATTCCCAAACTTAGATGAAGTCTTTGCTTGTGGTATTCTGAATCTAATTCCTGTAATTTAAATTCTTCTTTTTTCATATGGCTGACTTGAAGCAACAATTATAAGTTCAGTTTAAGGTTAGTTAACCAGTCTAAATGCTCTTGTTGAAAGGAAATGTATCTCTGCAATGTCACCATCAATTTATATAGTAGGCAGAGTGCTGTTATTGGGTCCATAGTTTGATCACGGTTGCCACCTGTAATTTTAACAACGGAATATTTGGCCCAAACTGGCTTAAAAATTAGTCATATTCAGCAAAACTTGCAAAAACTGTAGTGAACTTACCAACATTTCAGACTACTACGGGCCTTGTTACATACCTCGAGTGTGCACCACAAAAATGTTGATCAGTGTTCAATTTAGCTCAAGTGAGGTGCTGACACATTCATGCTAGCAGGAGCCTGGAGCACTAAAAGGTAAGAATCTCCCTCCCCTCCCCACCATCTCAGGCTTCCCCTGTCCCTACCCCCTCAGAAATCCCCCCCCCAATTCCCCACCACCCCTGGGGCTCCTGCCCTGTCCCTCCCACACTTGCCTGTCGCTGTCTGCTACTGCCGGGCTGCTGCTCTTCTCTGGGCTGCGCCTGCCCAGAGAGCAGCAGTAGTGGCAGTGGTCAGGCAGGCAGATTAATCCTTCCATGCCTGATCCCCGAGACAGACAGCGCAGGCAGCCACAAGCAAGTGAGGGGAAGGGGGACAGTGTGGGTATTGAGCGGGGATCTGGGGTCCTGGGGAGGGAAAGGGGGGGCAGATGGGTGTTTACACTAAGGTCTAACCTTAGGGTAACACAAGCTGGGTACCACAGATCAGAGATAGTCCTGCCCTGGAGTGGCATGACTTTGAACTGCCTAACAGGTGCTTAAAACTAGTTTCAGGTGTTAATATGCAGACAACCCAGGTGCTCAGAGCTCCAGGAGCCACCCAAAATTACTGTGTAACAAGGCCCTAAGGTGAAATAGCCAGAACTCTAAAGGTCAGCTACATCAGGGACTAAAATGCAGCCCACCCTAAATGCCAGTAAAAGTGGAGCAATCTTCTCCCCTAAGGAATGAAAACCTGACTGGAAGTTTGGATAAAATGTGTTCCTGTGCCAGGGACTGAATGACTGTGCAAGAGTCCTGGCTCTGTGAAGACATGTTATTTTTGTCTCTGACTTAGGAATTTTGGAGCTTTATCACTTGCTGCGCTTCAAGATACCCGACAACTTCATGATGCAGGTTTCATTTGTACCAGTCACAAACACTTCATGCTGCATGTTGTAGTACAGGGCATTCGTGGCACTGGTGCACATGAATGCAATTATAAAGCCTACCTAGAGATGTGGCCATTACACTTCTAACCTTTAGAGAAAAACCTTTGTTTCATGAAAAGTGAATGACTTGCAGTTTGGTTTTGAACTTTTCACAGTTTATTCAGACTAAAAAAGTTGTTTTCAGAGTCAGTTTTTCTTTTTATAAAAAGTTGTAAGTTTTCATTTGAGGCATATTACTTAATAGTTGTGCATTGGTAGAAATATGCCATTTGTAATGATAAAAAGGTTCTTCTGGTGGAAATAAAGAAATGTTATTATCCATCACAAATCCCAGTTTCTCCTGGATGCAAAAATTTCAAAAATCACGTGAAAATTTGCAAAATGAAAATTGCTTAATTGATTTTTGAAGTGTAAAAATCTAAACCAACTCTCTGTTGTGTGAACAAGTACACAGATTCAATATGCTCGTTCTTTGGACCCCATGAACATATTATACCTCATATTGGGCACTAACCACGATTCTGCTGCTACTGCACAGTAGCTCATTACTACTGTGCAGTAGCATCAAAAATGACCTGTGTGCTGGTACATACTGTGTACTGCTAAAGCAAGTACTAAATGACTGTGCAGTACATGCTAGAACACAGGTTGTTTTTGATGTTACTGCACAATAGTGGTGGAGTTATGATTAGTGCCTACTGATGCTACAGAGCCAAAGCTGTGCTACAGTAACACAGTGTCTCATGTAGATGCGCCCAATGTGAGGTATATGTTCGTGTGCAGTCCCAGTGGCATATGGGTCATTTTCAACCCTACTGTACAGTGCCAACAAGCTGCGGTGCAGTAGCTCATTGCTATTGTGCAGTAGCAGCGGCATCAAGGTTAGTGCCCATTGATACTACATCTCTGTAATGATGAGCTATGTTGCCATAGCTCATCACTACAGCAATGTAACATCTCATGTAGACATGCCCAATATGAGGGTCCAAAGAATGAGCATATCAAATCTGTGTACTTATGCTCAATGACTGTGCAGTACCAACTGCAGACAATGACTATGCAGTATGAACTGCGCAGTGAGGGACATGTGTAGACACACCCATTGTGTCATTAGTCACATATTTTTTTACCTGGGAAAGTACAACTAAAATCATACCTCAATACGGTAGCATTTCATGTGCAAACTAAAGTCATTTTAATTTAAAACTCAAAGAGAACAGAATGTTCTCCTAATATAGCACACAAGAGAGGGACTGCATGGAATAAACAAGCTATTTTCTTTCGTTAGGAATGACCATGCATAACTGATTCACGGCTCTGATTGCTTCACCACCAGCACTTTGCAGGTTATTCCTGACTCATGAAAATAACATTTCTGTATTCCCTTCTTCTTAATGCATGAAATTTACCGCTCCCTGCACAAAGCCTGAGCAGAGGTTGAGGGAATGAAGTTCAATCTTTCAAATCTTTTGAAGGCGGTGGGGCTACCACTCTGCCCTCTTTGGCTGTCATTCTGACTGGGCTAAAAAAAAAAAGATCCTTTCTGGCAGTTAGGCTTAGAGTCACTGGACTCTCCTCAGACACAGTTAAACTACACAATGCATACCATCCGTATCAGCCTACTCAGAGTCATTGCAGGCCTCCATTCTGTGACAAGTAAAAGGAAAAGATCAATTTTACTGTGCTTCTTCCTTTCTGTGTGAAAGACAACCTCAGGGCATCGGTACTTGGTACTGAGCTGAATTTCACCCTATTCTTAATATCATTCTGATCTTATTATACCCTTTGCCTGGGTTTACTTATCAGACTATGCCTTGACTATGGCTAATCAAGGCATGTAGGATTTAAGTACACCTGGGGCGCATCTACACGTGCAATTCATTCAAAGCAATAACCTCTGGAGCAGTTTGAGCCAAAGTAAACTACTCCCAGGCACAGTGTCTACATGTACACTGGGGACAATCACTGTCTGAATGAGCAGTTTACATCAAGGCCACTCAGCCTCAGGGTCTGGGTGACAGTGTTGGATGGCAGAGGGGCTGGCTGGGGCATGAGGGTGCTGCAAGTGCAGAGCTATGTGGCTAAGCAGCAGACAGGAATCTGGTCTGTGGCTGGCTGGGCTGACTGGGTGTAATTTACGCTTGTGGTGAGCATCTACCCACACATTTAATTGCAGTAAATTACCCTGGCAAAAGAGTACTGTTCACAACAGTATTATCTTACTGTGGCATTAATTATTTTACAGTGGCCGTAATAGTGCCGCACAAGCAGTGATGCTTTACTCTGCAGCTAATTAGTCTACTCTACAGTTAAGCACATGTGTAGATGCAGCCCTGCATGGCCAGATTGGGTATCCCTTACATGGCCAGAATGCACTTGGCACTATACAAACATATCACAAAGAGGACTTTCCCTGACCCAAAGAGCTTAGGATCAAAATATATGGTGAAAAGCAACAGGTGGCTGCAGCAAGACAAGAGGAAAATTAGGAAAGAAAGAAACAATACCTAGTGAGATTTGTCTTGAGGAAACAAAAAAATCATCTGAGCAAAAATCGTCTTTTCTGATGATATTTGCACTGAGCTGTATGGAATGGGGCTATAAATTTTGTTTGATACCTTTCAGTATTGCTGCAACTGAAGTAATTAATAATATCTTTATTTTTAGCTTTAACTCAGAATAGCAATTTAAAGCTTATATGCATACAATAGAGAAAAAATCTTCAATGCATACACTGGATTTATATGGAAACGTAATGACTTCACCAAACTCTGCTACATACTACCATTTGGATCATGCTCCACAGCACCAGTATAAACTTAACAGATCAGTATGGAAGGCTCCATAGCTTAGGTTGTACTGGTACAGGAGCAATTTCTTTCTGTCCTTTACCATACGCTGGTGGGTGCATCTACACGTGCGTTAAAATGCTTTAGTTAATGCACATTAAATCTGGTACCTCCTAGCATCTATAAATGTGGTACAGCTCTGCTCCAATGCATGCTAATTAACACACATCAGCAGACTTGATTGAGCTGACTGTGAGTTTGCTGAAGCATGCTAATTAGTGTGCTCCAGCAGCTTCCACATCATGTGTATTTAGCATCCCCACATTTCAAAATGGTGGCAGGAGTGCTTTACATAAAGTTTGTTAAATGAGCTTTATGTAATGCTCCCCCACTGCCATTTTGAAGCATGGATTGCCGAATACACATGATGTTGTGGACATTTTAATTAGAGTGGCTCTCAGAGACACTGTAATTAAAGCTCCTTCCCCCTCCAACCCAGAGCATGTGTATAGATGCCCTCCATTGTGATGTACTAGGAAAATGCACATTAGCCTGTCTTAATGCAAATTAACTGAAGAGTGCTGTTAACCCTATCACTATCCTGCAGGAATAACTACCGGTGCAACTAGCAATAACTGGCTACTCCATCTTCAGATTCAAAGGGCAGTGCCAGGCACTTTTAATTAGTGAGCTGTGCTAACTAAAAAAGCCTGGCTCTGCTTCAGGAACAGGTCTATCAGTGGCACAGTATACATCAGTGCTGAGAAAATGGTGGTGGTGAACTTTGAACTAAAGCACACTGAATGTGTCTTAGCTCAAAGTGCACTGCTGCCATTTTCTCAGCACTGATGCATGCTGTGCCACTGATACACATGATGCATGAAGCTATTAGACACGTCAATTTATGTCCTCCCCCTATGAGTGCCAGTGCCCAAAATGCAGGTTTGAAGGGAATACCCACTGTGAAATGACCTGAGGTGATTGGGATCTGCAGGAATATACAATAGTTTTTCTTCAGATCCTTGGACTTATTGTCCTAATCCTCCTTCTCATTTGTGATCTACACATGGCTTCTCAAGACGAAGATACAAAGGACTCCTGCAAAGTGGCTTGCCTAGGTTGATATTTTTATCCTTCCATGGGTTTTACTTTCACATGGCACTATTTTGCAATATATTATCTTTACACTCTCACTCAAACTTAAATGTGCTGAAAATTTTTTAGGAGTATTCTTCCTATTATAAGTATAAAAAAGCATTGGCAATTGTGAAAAATGTTATGAGGCATAGTCTATGCATGGCTAAAGGTTCAAATACTTAATCCCATCCTGCAACTGAGAAAAATAGGACAGAAAAACTATGCCCAGAATTCTGTTCTTATTAAGCCAAAAATCCTCACTGAGGTTACAAGTAAGGAATACATCTGCAATTCTGCATCTCTAAAATTTACTCATTTCATCAAAAATGGGCAGATTCGATTTTCTGTTCTACCTGAATCCATGAAGAATGGAAGACTGAAAGGGAAATTTAAACACTGGTTCCACGGAATGACGAGGTCATAAACTACTACAAGACTGTTTCAGGCTGGACATAAGGAATAATTTCTTTACTGTCCGAACCCCCAAGGTCTGGAACAGCCTGCTATCGGAGGTGGTTCAAGCACTTACACATTGAACACCTTCAAGATCAAATTGGATGCTTGTCTTGCTGGGATCCTATGACCCCAGCTGACTTCTTGCCTTTTGGGCGGGGGGCTGGACTCGATGATCTCCTGAGGTCTCCTTCAGCCCTAATGTCTGTGAAATCTGTGAAATACTGGGTAAAGGTCTGGGTTACATTATATGCAACTAAAACTGGCTCTCTCATCCCATATCTATTAACATTTTAATACCAACTGAACCCCCAGAAGTCCCCTGACAAGGTGCTCAGGTACTTAGTGATAAACTCAATATAAACGTATTGGCTAGAAATACATCGTGTATTTGCTTTCACCTTCTCTGCCTATTGAAGATTTCTGATATTATATATGACATATAATATGTTATCTATATTGTAATGTACACTATAGTTATATTAAGCGTTTGGGGTATTTTACCCCTATTCAGACACATTTACTAGTGTCAGTCTAATCATAAATACAATTGTTCTGAGTACTCTATTAGAAAAACCAATAAACTAAGCCTCGACACAGATTCTGAAATTACTTAACTTTTCTTTAGAAAAATATTAAAACAGTATTATCACATCAATGAGAGGAAAAGACAGGAAGATAATAAAGTTATGTTAAACCTCCCTGTATTTACTCATGTGTGAAACAGTTATGTCTGGTCACATAATTGCAATGGTTCTGAGAAATATTTCATATTTTATAATGAACATTAAAAGAGTTTGTGGATCATTACTTTATATGAGTTCCAAAGTTATTACATAAAACCCAACAGGAACAGTTATAAATTATTTGATCCTCTAGTCTGGCCTTGGTAAACATAACGCGAAGGCTGAACCATCACAGCAGACAAGATTCATGGTAATAGGTAAAGTGTTTCTACAAGTAAAGAAGAAAAAATACCAGGGTACTTGTAAGCAAGGTTCTTAACATTTTTTGTTTTCTGTTTCAAAGAAATTCTTTTCAGCAATGAGCTTAAGCCATTTTAAAAAGAGCTTTTGTGTGAAACAAAGGCAAACTTGCTCACAGGCATGTTCTTTCGTCTACCAATTTGGCATTATCATAACCATGGCCCTAAAGTCACTGTTGAATCCCTGAACTTACAGAATGATGTGGTAAGATACTTTACTTAGTTAGGAAATAATATCAGAAGCAATTATTTGATTCTCAAAATAATCCTGAAGAGCATCTTGTAGAAACAAATATATATATTTGTTGTATTAATGTATGTACACACACACACACACACACACACACACAGAGCTAACAAAAAACACATATTTAAAACAACTATGTAACATTTTTGTTTTCAAAATACTTGGCAGACAACAATTTTATTAATAAACTGGTCATTTCTACCAAAGACAGGTGTAATATCAGAAGACTTTGGGTCTACTTATGCCTATTTGTTAATCTTTATATCAGGCTATTATATTTTGTATCAAAATAGTATGTGGACATTTTTGTTTAATGTCCAGACATTTTTATCTCGTTTCCACTCAATATGCTTTTCAAGGATAGTAATATAACAAACTCTCTAACATGGAAGAAAAAAAAACAATAACCAACGTTCAGTAGGACCAGAAAAATAAGTTTAAATATTATAAATATTTGAATCAGAGGTTCAAATTATAGAAATCATTCTTCAAAATGAGTATTCAGTAGCCATTAGAGTAACTCATGTGAGAAAAACCCTTTACTGCAGGAATTACTGGATAGAATACCATGGCCTGTGTTAAACAAGGGGTCAAAATAGATGACCATACTGATCTTTTCTCACTTCAACATATATGAATTGGAATATAAGTCTGGACTGAATGGAGATGGGTCCAAAGCCCCCAAAAGATAATGGAAAGACCATCATTCACTTAAATGCTTTTTGGATCATGCCCCTATGGATAAACAATATAGTGTTAAATCTCATTACCCACTTGTTACAATATTTTTTCCCACATATTCCTAAAGTTTTACTGAGGCAATACATCCACTTTGAAGTGACTGAAGGTACTTAGCCATTGCATTCGTTCATCACAAAACCCTCGGATTCAAACTTTCGTGTCTTGCAAGACATTTAACCATTTGATCTTGAGAGTGCCTCCTACACCTTCACATTCCCCTTAAGTACCCAAACATTCAGATGCTTCTGCCACTTTAGAGAGTTCCTGTTTGACAAATCTAACATTGGGAAAATTCAAATTCCAGAAGACAAGAAAATTTGCACCATATTTTAAATGGCTTTCCATAATCATAATTCAACTTTACATTTTTGACATTAAAACCATCAAAAGTATAGATGAGATATTTTCAAGATGACTTTACTCATTCACTTGGATTCTTCCATCATGCTTGAGCATTTCAAATAATTGATGGACAACCAACGAAATTAAATAAGTGTTTAATTAGTTAAATAACAGTCATTTTCAAAGCGAGAATGAGCTTAGGCCTTCCAGGAATTTTCAATGAGGAAAAAATATCTAACGTCTAAATAGAATTCTTATATTAAACTAAGAATATTTTAATTATTTTTCAAGTAAAAGAAAAAAGTCCATATTTAAAAACATATTTTGGCATATAAAATGCCTAGCTAGTCATATTGACACTGAACGATCTTATGAAAGCACTAGCCTAAAATGTACTGTAAATGATTAATTTATGAGAATAATTAAAACTCAAATGCTCATATAAAGTTGCTAGAAGAATACTACAGAACTTGATAAAGAAAAGAAACTCTACACTGTTTCTGTTATATAGACCAGCACCTAAAATTTATTTAACCCAACTTAAGGTTTATTTCTTTGTAACTGTGCTAGTACTAGGATGCAAACATATTATTACCCCTTTTCTTTGTTCATTGAAATTTAGTGTAAAAAGACTATACAAGAACAAAAAAAATGATGTTTTGGGGATATTTAAAGATACTCAGGTTTTTTAAGACAATCTATTCATCATTGGGGTTTTTTTGTATGGGAAATATTTTTTTAAATATTTGTTATGTCCTCTAGGTGGTGCTAATACTGCACAGCTTCAGGTTTTCAGCACAATGAAAACATTAATTTGCTATGAGATAATTTTTGACGTAAATGTAAAATGGTGCCCATTCGAACTCAGTAATGAAGCATGGTGCATTTCTACAGCTCCTAATTTGACTAGTTAAATGACTCCATTACGTGTCTAACAGACAGAAGCAAATAATTTCTGGTCAGTTGACGCTCACTTATCCGTATCATTTTACCCTGAAAATAAAGTCTCTAATCTACAGTTTCTTTGTCTTAGTTTTTTTTTTTAATATTATTAAAGCAAACATACTTAAATAAAAGAGATTAAATGAACACAAACTAACAATTAATGTTACAATACTGAAATCAAATGTATATAATGTGGGAAGGTGAATAAAAAATAAAAAATTGAAATAATAAATAAATGACTGCTTATTCTAGTTATTTCTGTTTGAGATGTGCCATTACCTTTTTAAAAACAGACTCTGCCTTCCTCAAATACTTTGATTTTGAAAAGCTTGTTCAAATACTATTTGCTCTTCTGTCTATTAAACTTTACCACATAAAACTTCGAAAATGTTTGGAAAGACTCGTTTGGTACATAGCACTAAAATAAAAATGCTGCCTTAATAAATATCAGGTGATGAATAATTTTGCCCCTAGGAAAAAAATGGTTAATGCTGAATCTTAATGTTCCTCATCTAAATGCTTTTTCTTCCTGCTAAAAACAAGTTTAGAATTAAAGCATATCACTTTACACATATTGCATGCATATTAGTGAGACACAGCTGCTTATGTCCCACTCTTAAGAGCCATATGATTAAGTTATGGGATATCAGATAATCCAAAGTCGTTTTCTATTGGTCACCTTCGACAGACAAAGGCTTTCTAGTTTTAAGTCCGTTTAATGACAGAATGTCCAATTCTATAAATGTGTGAGTAATTCCAATGGAACACCTGTGGCTCCTTCTACTAGAATATAGAATGAAATATAAAATGTCATTACAGTAAGTCAGTGACTGACTTTAACTGACAAAAGCAAAAATATTCCGAGTCAAGGCTGCCACTCCATCCCTGACATACTCCATAATGCTCAGGTTTCCAGAGTCTCAGAGCAGTAAGTGTGATCTTACATATCATATGCAGTTCCAGCCTTTAATCACAATGGGGTGAGTTAAGGACAGAGTGGCTGTTTTCTGATTTAAGTCACAGCCTTAGGAGGTTAATTTCCATGGCAGTTCATGTGGATAGAGACACATGACTCTCTATGGTAGTTAATGACAAGCAAGCAACAAAGTCTCATGTACCTTTGGAAAAGGTAGTCCCTGACCTTATGTTAGAGGCTGTATGCATTTTCATTCTTCTTTTTTTGTTTTTTGTTTTTGCTTTGTTTTGGTTTGTTTAATTATAAATAAAATAGATGGGGAATATTCAAAAATCAAATTTGAGGAACTCTTGAGTTTTCCAATGAATGCTGCATGGAAGGAAAGAGAAGAACAGGTTTCAGAGTGATCTGATATAGTTTCAGTGAAACTGGTTTTATTCCTGGCTCAGCTGAGTCTTTCCTACTGATATTATTTTTGCAAACATGACAGTGAAACTGTTATGACCCATGTCTAAGTATGCAGGGTTACATTAAAATTGATGTGCTCCTTCATAGCATGCATCCTTTCCATACAATATATTCTCAAGAAGGACTAGTTACAATGAAAGTATAAATCTGTTCAGTTGCATCAGAGTTAATTTCTGATACAGCATTTGAAGGGGGGTCAGCACTTCTCCCAAAGCAATGGCAAAACTCCCAGTTGACTTCAATGGGAGGAAGAGTATACAAAGATAGGGGAGAAATAAAGAAATGGAGGAAATGTCTTCATATGGAAAAGGCAAGCATTCAAAGATGAATTAATATCAGCACAAAACCCAGAAAGTCAGCCACGCAAAAATACAACTGAGGGTCACAAAAGCAGCCTCGTCATTTATGGATCAAAATACTCAGCCAAAAATCTTGGATTCTGGAGAAGAAGGATGGCCCATTGTTTGGAATGCTAGCCTGGGATGCCACTAAATCTGGGCTTAGTTTCCTCCTTCATCATGACCTTCGCCTATGGCCTTGAACTTAGTCAATGCTCAAACTCCCCATCTGCAAAAAGGCCCACCCCTACCTTGCAGAGATGTTGCGAGAATGAATGCATTAAAGATTAAAAGATGTTCTAGTACTTAGGAATATGCCCTCAGAGCCTGGGATGGAGCCATATTTAGGAAATAAAAATGCTCATTTGGAAAGTTAATTTGGAACCAACAAAGCTGCTCTGTTCCCCCTTCCCCAAAAGGAGCAACATCAGCCATTCAGAAAAAGTAACAAAAAAAGAAAAAGAAAAAAACTAGGGTAAAAAAAGAGATAGGGATGTCCTCAAGCATTTTTAGATTATTCAAGGTCCAAAATCACACAAGAAAGAGGGGATCCATACCAGAATTTTGAAAGAAGAGGGAAAGGGCCATGGAAGCATTAGAATAAAATCTTTAAAGCTTCTTTGGAAGCAACAGAGGTACCAGTGGATGGGAGGACTAATGTAACACCTATATTTAATAATGACTCTAGGGAAGATCAAGGAAATTAAACACCAGTAAGCTCAACTTCAGCAGTAGGGAAGATATTGGAAACACTAATCAGGGACAAAATAGGGAAAGTTATGATTTAATTAAAGATATTCAGCATGGATTCACAAAAGGGAGATCATACGTAACAAAACTAATAGAATATTTTGAACAGAATAACAAAAAAAAAGAATTGACAGAGGAAGCTGTGAACATGATTTACTTGGTCTTTAAGAAAGCTTTGCTGCATGACCTTCTGCAGAATTAATCTACAATGTCAGTAAGTCTTGAAGAGAGGAGAAACTATATATGGGGGAAAGAACTGGACAGGATACTGAAAGCATAGTATTCCTTTCAGTAATGTAGGTCCATGGGAGTTGATGGCTAGTGTACCACAAGCCTCTCTTAACGACACTAAACTGTTCTTTTTCTGTATCAGTGACCTGAAAGAAGAAAGGTGAAAGAAAGAAAAAGAAATGACTCCCATTAGAAAACAATGGGGAAGTTAGAGACAGGACAAAGGGTGGGAATAACAAGAACAACAACAATAAATTATAAAATGACTTGGAGGGAATGGGGAAAGTGATTTGATACAATTCAAGAAACTAAAAATAAGTAACTTTTCTAGGAATAACAGAGGCAATATACACTCTGTTCCCATCAACTAAAGCTAAAAGAGAAGAGGTGCAGTGAGCAATTAGGACTAAAATTTAAATGAACACCTCACCGCAATACATACAGTTGAGGGCATAAACAAGACCACTAAATGCAGACTTTTAGGAATTATTCCTGCACTGTTTAATGGGACAGCAGGGAAATATTTGAAACACTGTTCACTAGTTTTGGCCACTTCATCATTAAAAAAAAAGAAAAGAGAAAGCATATTAGGACGTGGAGTGACAAAATTATCTTAGCAAGTCAAAAACAAACCAAAACTATAATCTGAGAAGAAGAGATTGAGGAATACAGAACTGCTATAAAAGGTCCCTTAAGCTGGTGTCATATCTACCAAGTGGACATGAACTGACATGAAGAAAAAGCAGGCACAAAAGGAATTTAGATGGAATTTCTATATGCAGAGATGGCAGTCAGCATGGCGCATACAACCAAGACAGCGGTAGCAGCAACCTGTGCAACAGAACTGCAAAATGAGTCAGTTGAAAGGAAGAAAGGCTGATTGTGAAGGATAGGATTCTTGGCCCCCCATTCTCAACTACTACAAAATACATGGACCTTGATTTGAAACATAGACAGTTGTAGGCATTTAGCAGCATATCTTGGGCCAAATCCTCAACTTACAAAAGTTGTCAGAGCTTTGTATATTTCCATGTGCATAAGACTTGGGGGGCCAATAATTGAGGTGTATGCCCAGCCAGACATATGTATAGATGCATACTTGGTTAGCTGTCTTACAGGCAAGATAGCTGTCCAGACATGTAAATTTATCTCCATGTTTAAATTAGGCTTGTTCTAAAATGCATGTGTACAAGCCTTAAAAAACCCCCCAACTACTTTCTTTCCAGATTCTAAATGTTTTTAAACTCGGGCACCTGTTGTTTGACTCAAGACACCCCTAGGAAAATGGCAAATCACCCTTTTCATTCATTTTTTGACTACAGAACAAGAATAGAGCAATTATTTTGTTGAAAGGAAGACCAGGGAAGGTCAGCATGTTTTCGTCACCAGATCACCACATTTATCTCGTGATTCTTGCAGTCATACTTAAATGTACTAATGCTGTAAGACACCCTTGAAAAGATCTCAAGGCACTTCAGAGTGCTGTAGCACTGCACGCACCATATAGAATGGCAATACATCTTAGGGCATGATTTTCAACCAGGGTCCCCGCAGCACCCTGGAGTGGTGCAAGATCCTTTCAAGGATCATGCGCAGTGCCACACTATAGCACTGTTATGTATACAAACATGATTCACAAGGCATACCCATAGATTTCAAATAGGAATCCACAGCATCAGAAACATTCCTGACATGTTATTGTCTGAGTTATTTGCAACAGAAGAATTGCTCTATTATTTTTCTGTAGTTAAAAAAATGAATGAAAACTGAGAGTTGGCATTTTCTGAGGTATGCCTTGAGTCTAACGAGGGGTGCCCTGAATCTAAAAAAATTGAGACCCACTGCCTTAGCAAGATACTTTTCTGTAGTGTTATGGCGTTTATGGTGGGTCTTATGAAACTTGTATGAAGTTGATATAATTATTAATCTGAAAATCTTATTTCACAAACTATCATAGAAATAAATAGGACTGAGACACTGCACTACGTAGAATACCACAGTCATCTGCATTTACGTTATTATTTTATTACTGTTTGAAATTAACAGCAAAATAACACCCAAAGATCCCAATCAGGATTAGTTCCTACTGTGTCAAGTGCTGCAACCCCAAATACATACCCGAACAAATGATCCCAAGCCCCACAATTTAGCCAAAACTGACCATTAAGTAGGTCTTGAGGAAAGATTTCAAGGAGAGGAAGCTTTTGTACCAGGCACTGTAAACAAAGGTGCAGAAAGAGTTGGGAGAGATACAGAAGCAAGCAATCAAGGCTTGCATTATTGATGAGGCTGGGAAGGCAGGGCAAGCAGCCAATATAGAGATATAAAGGCCTTTAAGTCTAGAAATCTAGGGTCCATTCTAACTATGCAACAACACTTGTTTTATTTTCAATTACATTACCAAAAAAGGACTAAAAGTGGCAAAATATTTCCAACTGATTTAGCACAACCACAGGTCTTAGTCAATCATTATATTCAAATACTGTATCCAAATTGGATACTTAAGACAGGTAAATATACAATTCCAATTAATGATAATAAGGCTGATAGATGTTTTGAAAAGAGAGTTATTTCCAAGTGTTATGTATTTTCAAATGGCTGAATTACAGATCCCTAAAACCTGTGCTTTTGTAGTGGAAACTCCAGCAGACCTTTAACTACAATGTCACCCTCTACAAGTTCAGCGTAATAAATACTAGAAATATATAGATTGTAAGACTAAGACATGGATCAATAGCTAGGGATAAAAAGAGAGAGACAAAGATAAGTTCACAGCACTCAAGCAGCATAACAAGAACTTAATAAGTATGTTACGTACACTGTTCATTACTGTTGTGGCATTCCCCACTAAATGTTTCAATAGCTAATTGGGGAATGACAAACAATCATATTGGAAACTGTAAAGAAAATAGCATAATTTGTATACTATTTGTAATTAACTACATTTTATCCGTTTCCAATTTCTTTACTCTAATGCCATTTACAGAGTTGTCCTGGTAGCAGGACGCAAAGTGTCTTTAAGTTTTGCCTAATTTTGCCCGCTGTCAGCCCCTTGTAATAGCATAGTGAATAGCACAGGAAGACAGGGCTCCTTTGCTACATCATCCTGATGTCAGGTGCTTGTGCCCTATATGAAGATTCAGTCTAAATGACTGATGAGTCATAGTGGCAGGTGCATCTTGTTATCTTCAACCAGGAAATAGAGGGGGTGAAACAGAAAAGGGCCTGCAGGGAAAACTAGGCAGGCACACTTGGAGGAAAGAGAAGTGCTGGCTGATGTTCCTATTCTGTTATATTTTTATCTGTTATATTTAAAGCCAGCCCCTAAGAAAGGGGAGGAATTGGATTGCATATATGGTGTATGTATGTTTCTGCATTGGAACGTGGCATCTCATCTGTTTACACTCTCCCCCCACTTCCCACCCTGAAAAGGATTTTTATAAAGTTAAGCATATGGAAATGCAGTCAGTTATTTAAATAATGCTAAACTTCCATTGACAACAGAGCCTAGAGAAATGCCCCATAATGTTAACCAGATCCATGAATACAAGGCTTCCAAAATGAAAACAAAGTGTTAAAATACCTGTCTGGATTTTCTCTTGAAAATCAGTCATTGAGAATCATCTGTCAGTAAGACAAAATTAATTACCACATGTAAACTTGGGAAAAAAATCAACATAAATTTAAATATTACAGAATAGTACAAAAGTTGTTTTTTTATAAAAATCCTATTTTAATTAATTATGCATGTTCACCTTGCTAATATCCCAAACTAGCCAAAAATAAAACTCTTTTCGTATCCAATTTATGGGGAAAATAAAAAGTTGACTTTTATTTCGCTTTTTTGACTTGAGAAATTCTGGAAAAAGCCTTCTACAAAATACAGTAACTTGCAAAATTCAGTCATCTCTTAAATATATATTAGAACTTTGGTACTCAAGAAGCCACCTTAGTTGAAGTGTAGATGTGTAAGTTTAGCAGACAGAGCAAATAGAAGCCCTACTAGTTTATTTCCTAAAATTAGAGTAATTATCATGATTCCCCAATGCAAATGTTATATTAATTTATGCAAATCTGGTTTTACTTATACAATAAAGTCAATTGCTGTAAGTGCATTAAATACATCTTTTAAGTTTAAGAAATTAATTTATTCCTGTGTCGAATCTTTAAGGCTTTTTTCAGGAAGGCTAGATTTGTTTACTATAAAAAAAGATGAAAAGGGCATCTGAAATTTGGCAGTGACCACAAGTGCCCACAGACCAAAGGCCTAAGCTGCTCAGTTATGCACAGTCTAGTGGGGTTACTCACGTGAGCATGCAGAACAGGACATGACCCAAACTACCTCCATTAGAATTATGTAGCAGATGAGTGTCAGTGGAATCCACCTCCCACCTCCAAAAACAGATTTAAAAAATCCAGCTGGCTTGATACATGTACTTTCACCAATAGAAATCATTTTTACCTATTAAAGAAACCCAGCCTCTAACTATAATGGGAGCAAAGCATTTGCATTATCTCCTTAAACACTGCTTAGCTTAGCCACTTTTCAACACATAACCCGCTGTCCTCTCAATGAGAACAACTGTTTGATTACAAGGGATGAGATGCAAGCTTGGTCTGGAATTCTGGCCTTGCACTTGCAGGGCTTGACAAGTACTGATTTTAAGACTGACTCCAAATATTGTGGGGTTTTAAAAAATACATATATGTAGTAGAATTTATCCCTAGCTCCATTCCCACTCCTTCTGAGCATCCTGCTTTATAATGCTGCAGCATGTGATTCTATTTGTGTTCATGGGGGGGGGCATAATTTTAGATTATGTAACAAAATTAGGGGAATTGGGTTGTATAGTGTATAACCGAAAAAGGACATAGAGGACTGGAACTGTAATGACCTTCCATGGCTCATTGACGTGGATAACAGTAAACATTTTGCTTCAGTTTTCTAAATCAGCCCTTAACCCTGCTTATGTTTAGGCCAAACACCAGATTCTAGATTGTTAAATTCAGTAGGAGTTTTACTATTGGCTTCAATGAGAACAGGAATTGGCTTTAGGGGCTCACTCTGAGAAAATGATGGATGCCTCATGCCTCAGTTGTTGAACACTGTCCACTTCCCAGAATCTTTAGTATGATGCCCTCAAATGCTCATTCTTTCCTTAGAAACAAATATATCAAAGAGTACATTCTCTGTGGGTGAGTCTACACATGCATTTGATGTGGGACCAGTTTACTTGCGAGTAAACTACGTGTGAGTAAACACTCCCAGGTGAGCACCTGCACATGCAGAGACATGGGAGTAGTTTTGCTGCTCCTAGCAACAAACAGCTCCTGCTTCTTGGGGCCCTGCAACAGGCCCCTGCCACCACCAGAGGGAATTGAAGGCTCCAGCCATAGCTGCCTAGGGCTACAGGTCATCTTTAAAAGGCAGGCCCATTCCCTGCTCCCTGGCCAGCTGTGTTTCTAGCCAGGAGCAGTGTGCAGACCACAGGGGCAGCACCCAGCAGCTCTCATACTACAGCCTCTGGCTCCCCACGTCATAGCTGTTCCAGCCTCTGCCTCTGGCAGTGATGCCCAGTGCCCTGGGCTCCTGCTGGCTGCCGCACTGACTCTACTGACCTGCCACACCAGCTGCTGGCTGGTCCATGGCTATCTGGGCCATGCTGACTCCCCCATATGCAGCGACCACTTACCCAGGCCTACTGTGCTGTCCCAAGGCCACCTCCATGCAGCTCCTGCCTGGACCACACCCTGCTGGCTGGACCCTGGCAGGGATACCAACAATGGGCTCCAAGATACCACTACCAGAGCCTCCAGCCCTCCCACCTCTGGGCCCACTGGGCCAGCCAGAACTGGTGGCTGCACATCATCCAGAGTAGACCCGGGATGGTAAGCAGTGGAGGCATTCTGCTTGACTTGGGGCCACCTTCCTGGGCCTCCAGGAGCAGCTCTGCTTGCACCTGGAGTGGCAGAATACAATCATGCAGCAGCCCCTTCCTGTGGACACCTGGCTGGCCATCACCCTACTGAAGCTGTTTACACCCACCAGCCTCCACTACCTGGGCCACCTCTTTGGCATGGGCAAGGCCACTGCTGTGGAGGCTGTCCGGGAGGTGTGTGAAGCCCTCCAGGACATGCTGGGGCACACCATGCTCTGCATGCATGACCCCCTAGAAGTGGTAGTGGGATTCCATGTCCTGGGTATCTCCAGTTCACTGGGGCCCTCAATGGGACCTCCATCATCTGCCCACCCAATGGCCACTTCCCCCACTACAGCCAGAGGGGCTGTCACTGCATTGTGCTCTAGGCCACCAGGGACCAACACGGTGCCTTCACCAATGTGAGCACTGGCTAGGTGAGCAGTGCCCACGATGCCCATATTTTCTGGAACTCTGCCATGTCAGTCCTGGGGCAGAGCATGCACTTAGCATTGGGGTGCTGGACCTCTAGCTGGGTGCCATGGTGGTCCCACCCCTCCTCTTTGGGGACCCCACCTACCCACTCCTCCCCTGGCACATGTGGCCCTCCACCAGCCAGTCGGACCCCCGCCAAACCCACTGCAACAGGTGCCTTGATCAGATTCCTGCCCTGGTGGAGTTCACCTTTGGCCGTCTCAAGGGACATTGGTGCACCCTCACCTCTCACCTTGAGTTTGCCAAGGACAACATCCCCCAGGTCATCATTGCAGGCTTCATGCTGCATAACATCTGCAAAATCCAGTAGGAGGAGGCCTGAGTGCAGGCCCAGGCAGAGGAGGCACAGCAGGCAGAGGACACCTGGCAGTGGAAGCAACAGATGCAGGGGCAGCAACAGTGGTGGGCTCCCCCACCACCACAGAGGCCCCAGCCAAGCTGCACACCCACTAGTCGGGGCTAGGGTACTGGGTGCAAGAGGCACTAGTCAAACACCTCCTCCTGCACTCCTCACTGTAGCCTGTTTGGATAGCTACTCACGGACTTCCCCCCGACACACACACTGACCACACCCAGCACCATGCTCACTGCAGACAGTTCTCAGAAAAACACTTTATTGCTCTCACAACAAACAGACCCCCTCTACTACAGAGGCTATCCCTCCTCCCTCCCCAACAACAGAGCCCCTCTACCACTCACACAACCCACCAATAAAACACCTTCTTCTCCATGCAAATTATTTGCAATGCAGTTTGTGTGTGCACCATCCTGGGGTGGGTGGCCATGGAGTTGGGTTACCTAGGGAGTAGAGCCTAGTAACAGGCAGCCAGCATCCTGGCCTCTGACTGTTCCCCCTATAGGTGTGCATGCTATGGCAAGTCTGGTGAGCAGGAGGCTCACCCAGTGGTGGTGGCAGCCACTGATTCCCCAGAACAGGTAGGCCCCCTCTGGCAGCCAGTAGTACCAGCTTGTGGTCCTGGCCCTGCTGCAGGCAGCTCTGCCCATGTGAAGTCAGGATTAGCTGTGAGGCTGGGGCTAGGTGGTGGGGTGGGGCTAGGTGGTGGGGAACCTAGGGCAGGGCTCCTGGGTCAGGAAGGCAGCGCTGGACCTCCGCCCAGACCCTTGAGGGAGACTGCTGCCAGGCAATGGGTGGCTTCCAGGTGGAAAGTGGGGCTAGGGCAACATGAAGGCAATCACCAGGGCCAGGATAGTGTCCAGCATCCAGCGATCCTCTTGTGTGGCCTACACTGCCTTGGTTATGACTGTGTCCTGCTCCTGTAGGGCCTCCATGTGCTTGTGCCAGGAGCTGTGCCCTGAACTCCAGGTTTGTCCAGTCCCATGATTCCTTGCACCAGTCCTGCGTATCCTCATGATCCTCATGATCCTGTCCATATCCTCTGCCTGTCACCTGTCTTGCTGTGCAACATCCTCCACCCGCCACATCTGCATAGCCACCCGCCAGTCCTCCACAGCCATCACCAGTCAGTCCAGGAGGAGGGTCCAATCCTGGGTCCTCCTCCTGTGGATCTGACTCACCCCCAGGGCTCTGGCTGTGGTTGGTGGTGCCCCTGAGGCTGCATCCCAGCTGTCAACTGTGGCCTCTCCCCCACATGCAGCCGCAGGGCCTACAGAGCCCTAAGAAAGAAACTATTTGTGAGAGTTTGCAACATTTCTGTACCTGGGGGGTCATGCACTGCCTGGCCTGATTGGGAGTTGGTCATGCCTGGGTGCCACCATGGTAAGTCAACCGGGCAGGTCCAGGCCCAGGCAGCCGCCACTCAAGCCCCCCATCTCCACTTGCTCCCCAGGGGCTGGTGGGGGCTGGCCACAAGTAGCCTGCCTCCCCCACCCCATTCCCAGGTTGGGACAGGCCAGGCTCCTGGCAGTACTTGCTGCCACAGCTATAGACCCCATTGTCCACCCTTCTCCTGCAGTCCCACCAATCTCCTGTGCTGCCACCAAGCCCACAGTGCCAGGATCAGGAGGCCTGGAGCTCCCAGATGACTGGGATGAGTAGGTGCCTGCACCCCCACCCTCCTCACAAGGGACCTCTCAGGGAAGGTGCTCTGGGGCCAGCCCCCCCAATCATGCCACTGCACCCTGAGCGTACCTCTGCTGTGCATCCCAGGCACTGTGCGAGGAAATGTTTGCATGGACTGAGGGGTGCCTGACTCACTAAGCGATGATGATGATGATTACTATGGTGCCCCAGGCAAACTTGAGCACCTGGCATGGGACCCTGAGTTTTGATATTGCAAGGAGCAATCCTGGGCTGCCCTGCAACCTCCATTGCCACCCAAAAGGCTACCTCTGGCTGTGCTACATGTCCCGGCTCCCCATAGATGAGGAGGACATCGCCACTGGCATTGATGCATTCCCCAGTGTACAAGACCCATGCCTGCCTAGCTCTGGGGGTATTGGCTGCTCAAAGTTTTGCACTTTCTCCTGCCTCCCTGCATGCTGTGTGGGTGGAACCTGGGGGCCAGAGGAGCATAGCCAGGCCTGCCAGAGATGGGGATCAGGGCCGGGGCTGGCGGCAGGGGCCGGGGCAATGGGGGACTTCCCCCCAGCATGGGGCTTACCATGTGGCAGGGCTGGCTTGACCAGCAGCTCCAGTTGGTCCTTACTGGTGGTGATGGTGTACAGCTCCTGGCAGACTCATCAGGTGGCAGGGCATGGCCCTGGGGTGGAGATGGTGCTACTGGCAGCTTGCAGTGACATGAACAGCTGTGCCATGTGGCTGGGGCTGAGGCTGCAGATCTGTCAGAGCAGGCACTGGTCCAGGCTCCCTGAGCTTCCTGTTGAATGCTGGGGGGCAGGATAGGTTGCTGGTGCCCTGGGGGGCATTTCCCTGGTGACATATCACTGCAGGTGCCAGGATGGAGCAAGGACTCAGGCAGGCTCCCCATGCTGCTGTACACAGTACAGCTGTGGTTGGGTCCTGGGCTGGGTCCTGGGCTGTAGGGATGGTGTCCACTTGTTGCGTAAAGGTCATATACTGATGGTTGGTGATGGCAACACACCATGCCCGCATGGCCTTGATCTTTCTGCAGCACTGCCATGCTGAGTGGTTGTGCCTTTGCTCCTGCATCTGGCCTCACAGCTCCTCATAAATGTCTCTACTTCACCTCTGCCTCACCCCACAGTGCCATAAGGTCACCAGTCTCCTCCTGTTACCAGTTGGGGCCCCAGGTAGTGGCATATGGCATTAGCAACAAGGCAACTGGGGCTCCTGTGCCAGCTCTCCGGGCCTCTGCACAGCTGTCCCAGTGCTGCCGGACCTGGGAAGCTGCCTGTAGTGCCCAGCACAGTGGCATGGCACAGGACTAGGAGTTGTGTGGTAAGGTGATGCCCTGCATCACCTGCAGAGTTTGATCAGGCTTCTGGGGGTTGGCTTCAGGCAGATGGCACTGGCCCCTGTAGCCAGGACCTGGCTGCAGCTGGGCCCAGGTGCTGGCAGGCCTTTCAGAAGCCTGCACCAGCAAGGGCCTGGAAGCCACACAACACTGCAGTGCCAGGAAGCGGCACTGGGCTGGAAGCAGGCTGGCACAGATAGCCCACAGCATGTGTAGGGGCAGCAGAGACCAAGAGTCCCCGCAAGCTCCCTGCTGTTGTGCCCCAGGGTTCAAAATGCCTGCAGGCTTTTAAACAGCCTGTCGCTGGGGCTGCCATAGACGTGGTCCAGCCCTGTGCCTGTGCTCAGGCTGGCCTTCTAGTGGTAGGGCTGATCAGGAGCAAATCTGCTCCTGGTGTGTGCCTTCATGCGTGTTACTGCCCAGTAAGTACTTGGGAGTAAATCTGCTACTTGTACTTGCAGGTAGCAAATTTACTCACAAATAGCGAAGTCTACTGCATGGTAAGTGTATGTGCATGTAGAAACAAATGCTTACCACATAGTAAACTATGCTACTGCACAGCAAGGCATCTCATGTAGATGCACCCTGTAGGTACTTGGTACTAGTAACCCTAACCGTCAGATAAGTAGAAAACTAGTGGCATGCATAAATTAAAATGAAGAAGGGACAATATGGAAAAAACATTAAACCAAGTCCTAACCCATGTCTAAATACAAAGCTTACAGATTCACTGAAAAAGTACTGGAAGCAGCAGCGTATTCAAGCACCTTGGGAGGAAATGCCTCATACCACAGTCAGCAATCCCTTTGTGATGCCCTCAGACTGATTCTGGATGGCCGTGTTGGAAGTTGTTAGTACCCTTCTTTGATCAGAACCTTGGTAATGTAATTACTGCTGTAATTGTTTTTCAGTTAAGAGACTATCTCAGGGAAATTTCCCCATACCTCCTCTCAAAAAATCTCTTAAATTCAACTTAAGTTCACCAAACAACCTCCCTAGCTAGCCATTCTTCCATTAAAAAGAGGCTATCAACCTAACCCAAACTGCTTTCCCTCACTCATGTCCACTGGTATTTTGGAGACATATAGTACACTTGTCAGTAAATTGCTTTGCACACCAAGAGTATGACAGTATGGCAGAAATAACTGACTTTCAGTAAGACTTAAATTCATTTATCTAATTCACCAGTCTGGAACAGGTAATTTTTTTTACTAAGAGAATACATAAATTGAAAAGGGAAAATTATAAAAAGCATAAACTTGGTCACCAGTAGTGCTACAGCCACTGTAACAGGCAGGTATCCCTTCAAGATCTTCTCTAGCAAATCAAATGAGAGTTACAGAACATGATCGTAATGCTAGCACTCTGGAGTCAAGTGAAGTCCTACGGTTTCTGGTGCACTAGAAACATGTCAGCAGCATATACACAGAGACAAATTTGAGAAAGAGCACTGTAGCACTTTGAATTATAATGCCAGAAACCTCTCCCCAGACTGGAAAGGACAGGGTATGCAGCAGGCTCTGATCCTTTTGGAAGATGATACTTCTTGGGCCTCCCATGACACACTCTGAGGCCATGTATAGAGAAGCACTGCTGCCTTCTTTATTACCCCAATCCCTGGCCACGTGGAAGGTCAGAATGGAAGTCCCTCTTAAGGAACTGGTAAAACAACCTGTTGAGAACCTTAAAAAATAAATGAAAATGAGCGCTGGTTGCCAAACTAGAAAAATCAATTATTGTACTGAACAACAGTAGTAGATATATATAGCTACCTCAACCCCCTCCTTCTCCTCCTCCTCCTCCTCCTCTACCGAACAAATTGTTAAAAGATTCAACAATCTGTTGAACTACAACCCTCAATATGGTCACATCATGTTAAAAGTGCACACAAAAAAGGGTCTTGTAAAACAGGAGCCACAGAGGTTTAGATATGGTTTTGGATTTGACCATACCAATGCAAATTAGATTTTGAAAAACACTCAGAACAGTCTAGATTATGACTACAGTTTTTAAATTCATTTAATCTAAAATCCAATCACATAACCACTTATGCATCCTTAAGATCTTCTTCACTTTGCTTTAAAAACTGAATTTGTCACAACTGTCTTTGGTCCAAATATTATACTTTTAGGGTGCTGATAATCATGCAGCTCCCCACTGTAATTCATGGTGCTTAACGGAAAGTGCTATGAGTTACAATGAACCACTCAATGTAACAGTCATTCACTGTTTGGTCAGGGGGGATTGAGCTCTGCTTTGAAGCTGATCCATGGGGGAGAGGCTACATTTCTACATCCTCTCTCCCCTTGCCCTACCTCTACCCTCCCAGCTCGGGTGATGTCTTCAGCAAGGCCGGGGGGGGGGAGGGGGAGGGTGTGCGGAAGGGAGGGGAGGGATCTCCATCTGGGATTTGCCCAGTCTGTGCTGGTGGGGGAGGGGGCAGGTGGATTGGAGGCACCTCAGGGGCACTCCAATCTACCCACACCACCCCCAGCATGAGCTGGGCAAACTCCAGACAGAACTCCATCCTAAAGACAGCACCAGGGTGCAGCTGGGCTGATGCAGATCAACCCTGCTCCTGGGGAGGGAAAAACAGAGGTTAATAAAGGTGCTCTGCTTCTGAGAAACTGTCATTTCCCCACTCCTTCTAGCTTCCAGCATGCTGGAGGGTCCAGGGGACACCTAAAACAAGGACAACATTCTGGCCAGCAGCCGGAGCATCTCCCTAGGGGACTCAGCCTCCAGTTGCTCTGGTGCACACTTCTGGAGCATGCACTGAGCCACTTTTTTCTTGCAGCCTTTTTTTTTTTGTATCAGGAGTTCCCGGTATCAAATTTGCAGCATTGTGCACAGTTGCATGTGTGCCATGTGTGGTTTGTGGTGCCTTAATTTTGAGGCACTGCAAACCACGTATGCGTGCTCATCTGGATGCAACACCCTTTGTGGTGTTTTCTTCTTTTCAATTGTAGTCCTTTTTAAATTTTCCAACTTATTTTTAAACAATAATCAAAAGGAATGAAATTTGGAGCTTCCAGGGACATAGTGACAATCTGCAGAACAATACATGATAAAACCAAAGAGGAGATACAGGCAGAACTAATGGAGTGATAACCTTCCTGAATGTGAGAACCAGCAGGCAAAAATATTGTTACAATGGGATGTCTTCTTGCTGGTGCATCTAGAAAGAACTGTCTTTTTCACCATATAGTGACAAAGGCCACCAAAATGTGATTTTCAAACATTTTCATTATGGCTGGTGGGTCCATGCATATCTGCTAATAAAACAGTAACTTATGGCAAGCTTCAAAGCTGTTGTAACACTTCTATACTCAGGCACTATCTATGAGGCCTGTATCTATGCCAAGATGTCTTTGGTTGCCAAAATGTGAAAATGAATAATGCTGGACACCATTTTTACTTTCCTTTCCTCTCTCAGCTGAATACATTTAAACAAAAAGATTAAAAAAACCCTAAGACTCTTAATAGCAGTTGAACATTCAGCAGATGGTACCATCTAGACCCATCTAATTCTAGGCCAAGCAATCTAAATCCCAGTTGTAAACAAGAAATAAATAAATTTTAATTGTGATGAATAGGGGAGAATAATGACAAATTGAGAAGGCTACAGGTAGTGAGTGCCTCCTTCTCTCTCTCTGAAGCTTGGAATATAAAGGACAGTTGTAATATTTAGGAGTGGTCAACATGGCTCACATAAGCCTGATTCATTGTTATTCAGAACAATGTCAATCCAATAGCCACTCCTGATTTACACTGATGTAAATAGAATCAGAACCAAGTCCAATCTCACCTTCATTCTCTAAGAAAATACAGGAAGTGTAACATGAAACACCAGTTTCCCAAATGCCTGGACTGAGAAAATGTGTGCCACGGCTAGAGAAATGAAACCCCAGCAAAGCTGGGAACAATGACTCCTGTGCAGCACATGTGAAGGGATGTATAGGATTTTCACGTGAGTGCATACCATGCTCTCCATATTGTTTAAACTTGCTCATCATCAACTTCCCTCTGTACATGTAGCTAAATTACAAATGGCTCAATGCTAACAAAACATAGCAAATTAAGACAGAATCAGGTCAGACTTCTGTTTGAATTATCTAACTGAGTTTCTAACCTGGCATAGTATTTGTCCGCAGCCAAAAAAAAAAAAATCAGAAATGAATATAAAAGAACCTACAGCAGCTAAAACCTGTGAGCCATAGAATATATAAGAAGAGACTGAGCCACGGCTACTCTATTTATGGGTACAATCTACACTGCCAGAATGATTTGGGGGCATTACCTGAATGGTGATCTCCAGTCAGGAGCTAATACTCAAATTCTGGATTGATTTGTGGGTGGAATACTGTGGGTACAAAGTGCATGTATTGAAGGAAGAGACCAGCACACTGAAAATGTACCCCAAAACAGCATGACAGACAGCCACAGGAATATACAATGTATCATTTGTGGAAGCATAGACCTAGATTTTCCTATAAATTGTATTATTCCAATTATTGCACTATTAAATCTTGTTTTTGTTTGTTTGTCCTGCTTTTTGGCATTTCTATCATTTCCAGAAAGTGCAAATTTGAACAACCCCCTCCTCCACCCCCCACTAAAAAACCCACACACATACATGGAATGTATTTTTATATGTACATTATTACTGGGAGAGGCTGTTTTATTTTTATTTCCTTTTATTTTATATTTGGGATTTCTTTCCAGGAGACATTTTAATGGTCTTTCTATAGGTTAGCCTCAAACTGAATTCTTGTGTAAATGCAAATATTGTAGCTGTATAGTCAGGAGCATGCTAATACATTCCTTTTCACAGGAAGCATACAAACATTCATCCATTCTCTATATGAAATGTAAAACTTCACAGGTTCTGTTTGAGCTCATTATTGACTAGTATCTTAAGCTTGACAAGTGCTTAGAAGGAGCTTTCCAAGAGAAGTTTGTAGTTAAGCATATGGTAAGCTCGTCCAGTCCATATGACTGGTTGAGCATCGACCACTACTGTTGATACACTTTTTACTCAATATTATGACAGTATTTGTCAATGAAAATTAAATTGCTGTCAAACTTATCCCACTAACTTACAGCACAACACTCAGAGAAAGCCAGCTCTGTGACTCAAGCCAATAAGACCTCTTCTAAATACTCATCCATTTTCCCCACTTCTGAAAAAGTCCTTAAGGATTTATATGTGGCTTTAGCAATAATGAATATGAGTTTTCAGAGATTTTTAAGTCACTTGGATAAATACTGCATTTTAATCTAAACCATTATATATATGAAATCACATTTAATTTATGTAGGGCCAAATTTTGGCAGGTTTCCTTAATTGCCATTTTTAGAATTTTCCAAATTGGTGAGCATAGCTGATGAAAGAGAAGGTGGAAAATGCTTGCATGATTATCAGCAAATTATGTAATTGTGCATGCCGTTACCTATTTGCACGCACAATTATGACAAAATGGATGCATTTGAAAATGTTGATCCTGACCTTGCAAGCACTTACACATATAAGGATCAGCTTGTACTCATGTGCAAACATTGATTTGGGTGTGTGTTTGCAGTTTCAGTACTTTGCTTTGTATGAGTAAGCAACCCAAGTAAAATGCAGCCAAGAAATCTTAATATACCAGACATTTAAATCAAAGATTACTGCATTTACTCTACAAGGTCAAGTTCAATATAGCTTATTAGTGTTATTTGGTTGGATGTTTTTAAATATATGTATTATTGATCTCTTTTTACTTTTGAACATTTCCTTTTACATACAGATATTTAACAAATTGAACATACTACCCAACTGCAAAATTATACTGCTCATGATACTTTCTTCCAGGTCATTTAACTTTCAAAAAAATGTATTACAAACATTTCTGGACTTTTAGATCACACTTGAAGAAAGTTTAAAGAAAGATGCTGGTAATGAATAAGCACTTTGGCAGGAAAAATATATAGACAGGTGTATCAAGTGCAAAATTATATCAATTTGCAAGAAGTAATCAGAGTAATAGTTACCATTTTTCATTCTGTGTGTAACCCTCACCCCTACACACATGAATCCAATTTTACCTACCATCTTAAGAAAATACTTTCATAGTAAGGCTGACTTACAGGATCAGTCTGGAATTTTACCTCTTTGTTATTGTTCCCTGTATCTTTTATAAATGGATTTTCTCATTAGAATGAGCAGTTAGTACCTTAAAATCTTCAATCCAATTTTCAGTGTTTGCACACACAACATTTATTGAAAAAGTCCAGCACCAAATTTTACTATCTCTGGCTGTATTCTGGAAACTATTTGCTAGTGCACTAGCATACTGCAACAATTTTCTGGGATGAAACATTGTTTATATGAAACAAACAGTATTTTAAGCATGTATTGTGCTATTCAGAGAACAAAGCGAGTAAGGATACCCAACTTTCAACTGGATTTGGCTACATAGCTCATTAAGAAAATCTTATCCAAAAGGACTTTTACTTTAATGGGAGATAAATCAGGACCCTTAGTAGAGGCTTTTCATTTATATTATGTCAAGTAATGAACAAGAATATGCAACCAAAAGTAGCACAGGCCTACAAAATTTTGTCATGGCTAACATAGCGAACTATCCTATAAACAAATATTGGCCCTTAGAAGTGTGTGTGTGTATATACATATATATTTTTATATATATGGATGGATGGATGGATGTGTATATGTGTGTGTGCGCGTGTGTGCGCGCATTTCAGTAGAACAAAAACGCCATCTGTCTCTTAAGTTATACAGCCAATACACCTCAATAGGAAGTGTATATATATGTAAAATTGGCCCTTGGAAGTATGTATGCATGCATGCATGTGCATATATATGTATACTGGGTCTCCATAAAGTCCTTGTGCACAACCTAAGTTATTCAAGTTTAAAAGGGTACAAGTACTTTATGACCCTGTACATATGTATGTAGGTATGTATGTATGTAGGTATGTGTATATGTGTGTGTGTGTGTATACACACATATACACATACCTACATACATACATACTTCCAAGGGTCAATTTTACACATCTATACACCTCTTAATGAATTTGGCCATATAACTTAAGAGACAGATGGTGTTTTGGTTCTAATGAAATAACTAATACACTCCTCAGGGACTTGAATCTTTGTAAAATTTGCTGACACTAAGGCCTCTTTCTGATCTTGCACCGATAGTGGAACCAACAGCAGTTTAAGCTTGTATTGTGACAAAAGTCAAAAATGAGACATTTTTCACTCTTCTGATTAAGGACTGCAGTAAAACAAACCATATGCCCTGGGGCTTTCCTACTGTTGTGACATTTCTGTAGGGGCTACAGGGAAGTGCCAGGGGCTGTTGCATGCTGAGCTTTTAGACATAACCAGTTTTCTACTCTAGAATTCAATGGGCCAAATTTCAGTTAAAGCTACTTTATCCATTGCCTCAATTTGACAGTTTGTTGTTCTTAGCTGCTAGGAACACAGCAGTGTCCCTAGAATACAGATATAAAATTAAAATGTGAAGCAGAACAATGTGCACATTTGTTTCTTCTATTGGGAGACACACACATAAAGATTATTGAGATGAAAAAAAGATATAAAAGAAGAAAGAATTTCAGAAATGACAAGTGCACATTAAGCATTAACATTTTTAAACCTACATATTTCTTTGAGAAATTATTTGCAACTCAAAGTAGTACACATTGCTGGGCAATGATAAGCAACTGGAGCAGCAATTAGCTGGAGACTCTAGAATAGAAAAATGTGAGAGGACTGATACATATCTATGTTTCAAGGCAATAATGTCACATGGGCCTATCACAGTTTCAGAACATTGATGGTGGAATTTCAGTCCCACTATCATATCCAGTACAGAAAGAGGTACATTTTGGCAGTTTAACAAGCCAATGTGGGTGGCAAGGTAGCTGCAAATTTAAGCATGAATGCTCTGGATGTGGGGGCTTGCACCTGATTACCAGATGCTTCAAGCAGATGGCCAGGGAGAGGAGAGAACAAGGCTCATGGTTGCTTCGATAGGGTTACAAAAAGCACCAAAAACCAGTAAGAACAGAAAAAAGACGGCTTTTCTGGCTACACAAGATATCAAGATCAACAGAACCGCAGACACATTATATACATTCTGCACTGGTACAAGAAGTAAGCCACAGAATTTGACCAGGGATTCAAAATTAACACTGACACTGATAGAAAAAATAATCTGCAGTTAAACAGGATGGCTAGCTGTCCTCTAAGCACAGGGTACTGAATAACATGTGGGTTTCCTTTTGAAGAGTTCTGCAGAGAGTTATAGGAGACTTTACATTGATGCCTCATTTATTGCATGCAGCATAGTAGATAATATATGCCCTATCTGTGTGATTTCAAATGAGTTGTTCAATAAACAGTCAAAAGTGTCAGGTGTTGCAGTGAAGGGCCATTACAGATGAAAGCCAAAATTAAACAGATTTTTTTTTTTCATTTTTAATCAAGGACCCCAGACATTGCAGCAAATAATTTTCCGTAAGAAAAGGCAGGAAGCAAAGGTGTGATGTGGGTATAGCCTTAGGAATTTGATTCTACTCCATGGTGGCAAGTAAATGGGCAAAACTGTTCAGTGGCTTCACTCCTACATTACAAGAGGGTTGGCTATTGTTCTGTTCTTAAAATCATTCTATATAAAATGCTAGATATGAAATTGTGGGTCTAGTTAGTTTTCAGATGGGAAACCTCCAAAGAGACCCTAAGCACTCTTTTCTCTGATGTCATTTATAAACAGATGCTATACCATGATGTTAGGCTATGGGGAGAGGTATTGACATAAAACATAAAGGCGCTGTGACCCAAAAGCATTAAGATCCTTATAGCATCTTTGGTAAAAATGAGAGGTTTAGGCTGGTTTTCTGGATAAAATCCCATTCTGATAATTACATACTTCCCACTGTAGTTTCAGTTGAATGTCTTACCACCCCCGGGATCCTACCCCAACTCTCCTGCATAGCATTGCCACAGGATTTCCAAGCCAGAGATGACTACATCCATGCATTCACTGGTTGATGAAATGTTCCACGTATATACAATTGCTACATAAATGTAGAACACAGTATTATTATAAAGAAAAAAAAGACTGTTCTGTAATAAATGATAGGACTTAGTCATGTAGTCTGGCACACAAAGCTCCTCCTGACTTCAATATCTGAACATGCAGTAGGATTGGGCCCATAATGACACGTGTAGTAAGCAGACTCTCGGTGTTAACTATGCATTTAGAATACCATAAACATACATTATTCTGTTAAACATTGTGAAAGATGAAAATGGACCAATATGCTATGTATGATGCCCATAAAATATAGCCTTGATTCTGTATACCCAAATGGTGATTTTGGTCTTTTACCCACTAAGTCAAGAGGAGATAGAGGGACAGCCCTCCTTTTCTGAGTGACCTGAGGGGCCAAGCCTACACTTAATTTAGCTAGAGTGCTGAGGCCAGGTCCTTTCACATGCGAACAAAGAGCCAGTTAGGAAGAGGAAAAGGGAGGAAAAAGTCCAATTATTGGCTTCTTCCTGCTACCTAGGGCTTGGGTCCCAGCTTTTGGAAACACCTTATATGAGGAAACATGCTACATGAGGAAGCCAGATGGCAACTTAGGGAGGCCTCAAGATGGAGAGCTGACCTTAGTAAAGAAAGAAATAAAAAAAAAATAATGGATTTGCAGAATTTCCTACCATATTCTGGCCACAGGAATTTTTTGCTTGACATCTGACTGACAATCTGACACAGACTCTTTTTACTTCCCTAGTGCAAGCAGTTTGGCATATTTTTAATACATACAGATCCAATTTTTTTTTCAAGAAATTGAGAGTACAGCACTTAAATGAATGAGATAAAGCAGAAAATGAGACAACAATAGCTACAGAGAAGAAATAAGACTCTTACTTACTGTGGCCTCTCCTCTTTAGCGTTCTAATCATTACAGTACATCCGCTCAGCATTACTTTTTCCTTCTGCACAAATAATTAAAGAAACACCTGTGTTCTTTTCATTCAGTAAAGAAAATCCACTCTTACAAGCTTATAATTTTTTACTGTTTCATCAGACAGAACAAGTGTGATTTCCAATTCGAAGGCTTCAAGAGTGGGGGAAAGGCTACCAATGTTGATAGGAAAAATTTTAAAAATACTCCTAATAATGATAACAGCAGCAAAGTTAACAATAATCTGCTTCCAAATGGCCAGTGCCTATACGCAACTTCAAAATCTGAATAAACTCCTGGAGGTGACTCTCTGCCAGCATTTACTCCTATGCCAGCTTTCTCACAAACGAACAGCTTGTATCTCCATGAAAACCAATGGATGGAACAAATTGTATTAAATTATGTAAAATGATACTAAAGAGCACAATCTACCAGTAAAAAATATATTTAAAAATTGGAAAATCTTGTTTTAATAAATTTGAGAAAATTATAAGAGACAATTAGGTGAGGAAAATGCTAAATTTTTATTGCACTTAAAGGGAAATCTCATGGCTATCAGCAAGGAATGAGATTTATCCTTTCATAGGTCAGACAAGCATAATTCTTTGGTGCCTTTGACACCTGTGAGTTATTTAGCCTTCCTCATACTTTCGCATGTAGAGAAATCCCATCTCTATGAAGCTGAGCACAGCCCTGTGACAGTCACAAATTGTCCCTCCCCATCATGCTGTAGGAGCTGTCACTGCACATTATGTATCCAAATTTCCTTCCATTTCATGCAGGCCCTTTTTTTGGAGGGTGTAGGGGATGTAAATAACTGTAATTAGCGCCAAATTTGCTATATACTCAGAAAATGATTAAGAATATTTCAGACACCTTTATGAGGACTTTTGTAATTTAAATATACTGCTATGCCTGGGCAGAGAACATTCCAGTAACTTTGACCGAAATGGTTTTTAAATTGATGGTTTCCAAGCATGAGTCAGTTAATCATGAACAAAAAGATCTGACTATTTCTGTACCCAGAGTGGCAGAAAGGGTAAGGTTGTGCGAGCTCTTGGCTGGTTTGAGACTTTAAATGACACTATATTGGCGTACAATAGGAAGTCATAATTCAGGGCTTTGTTCAGATAATACACAGCTCCGTGGTTGCTGAGACAGAATTTCTGCAGGCTTGTGCAACTTAGTACACGAGGAGCCAAGTCATATAGTAGGAAACCAAACCATCTCCCTGCTATGGTAGTGGGACACGAGTTCTAGTTTCCATTGCTCGCTGGATGAATCCCTTAGTGTTGGTTGTGGTATTGGGCCAAGCCTGATGATGTAAAGGGTTTCCACTGAGCCTGCTTGGGAAGACCTGTGGAACTGGTACTGGAATCATTTTACTCTGAGCTGCCAGACAAAAAGCCTACACTTGAACTGCTGCACAGTTTTAAAACTGTAGCGTTGCTGATGCTGCAGAACAAAAATGGATTAATCAGAGGGAACACCTCCAGTCAGAGAGAGAGCCATTAATCCAATCTAAGTTCAGGCTTAGGGTAAAAGGTGTGCATGTGCATGTATGTGTGTGTATGTGCATTTCTTACAAGAACTGTAGGATCTTGATTCTTGGCTGCAATATACTGTTCATTTATCCTTGATCTGTGCTAAATCACACCTCTAACTCTTTCCAGCCTACCTATGGAAGGATATTGCTATTTTATGGGAATCGGGTAGAATTTGCACTTCTAGTTTTACCACGTTGCTCCCCGGAGCAGATCTTTGCAATCCTAAAAAAATAAAAAAATAACTTCTGCAGCCACTAAATCACATACAAGAACATCTCAGCAGGACAAATGAGCATTGTAGCTTCCCATAGTCATATGCACTACAGGGAGTCACAACTAATTTCCACTCTGAACAGATCTTATGCAGACCTGGAAGCTTCTCCTGCCTACCACTGAATAACATTGGGTTCCTGTAAAAACTCACTTTTCGCTTGGAGAGCTGAAGACGTTTTAAGGCTCTGGGTTATAAATAGAGAATTGTCATTATTTCTCTAACTATATGCTAGGTTATAGAACCATTATACTGAAAATGTAAATAAGACACAAAAACATTTACACTATTGACAATAATAGTTTAAAAATCATAGGGAACAAAGTGAGGATTTTCTAATACAACGCAACAGTGCAAAGTTTATTTTTGCAAACAGGGACAAAACCCTTCCTCAAAGGGTTAATGCTTTGACTTTACAAATAACATTTCCCTGCCTATGTGATCCAGTTGCCATTGACAGCCTACCCTTGTGACTCACAACAGCTGGAGTTTCTAAACTGGCAGCATCTCAGTGTGGCATCAGGAAATTTAGGATAAAAACATAAAAAATAATCCCAATAAATTCTGAAAAATGTCGAGGTGTAAAGCTCCAAGCACTAAAAAAGCATCCTTCTAGAGAAACTATTTTTAAAAAGGCTATTAAGAGGTGTGAAAGCAAAGCTGTCTATTATGTTTCTAAAGAAAGGTACCAAACGCTTACTTTTCAGACCAACAAATTCTGAGTGACCATTTTTGACAGACAGTTAGCACAAGGTGAGTGCTAGTCAGTGGGCTGCAGACCGCAAATGTCTCCTGGGTGTAAATTATAAAACTTTGTACACTAGAATGACCAAAGAACTGTGAAGAAAATTGAACATGCCTAAACACTTGGTTTATATCATCTGAATGAAACCTGATCTTCACTGATATCTGGGTATCTGGGTTTGTCTCTGGTCTCCTTTTTTACACCAACATAACTCGATGTTTCCAAACTAACAGGTAGTAGCCTTATGTTTTTTTGTGCTAAAATTGAAAAGAAAAAAAAGAAAAGGAAAAGCACCTTGTGAAAAATGTTTCCTGTCTCTATGTGTAATTCCCATTAAAAATGTAAGTGGAAAGACTGTAATACAAGCATTGACACTGTGGTCAGAACATGCTCAGGACTGGAGGGGCAGATACATCTAATCTGAATGCTTCAACTTCATTCTTATAACAGTTTTAAACATGTTGTGTTTAATTTCAAGATGGGCTTCAAATACTTTCAAATAATTTATTTGAAAAAGAAAAAAAACAGGCTGACAATGAGTAAATAAGCAGGAAAAGTACTTAGAGTGGGATTTGAACACAAGCCTTACATAACTGTGTTGGGCCACGGATGGGTTACCCATTTAGAATCGTTCTTTTTTAAATGCAACATGTTGCCTGTTTGTCCTTGTGCAGGTTGCTATTTGATTTCACATCTAACCTATGCTGCAGGAAATGCTGCGTTCAACAACTCCTCGGGTCTGTCTGTAATTTGACTGAACTTTAAATACTGTCAAATTCTGTTAAAAAACTGGTGATACTATTACACAAAATTAAAATTCATATTTGCAGTGAATTTTTTTTTCAGTGTGGTATTTACAAGCAACATCAAGGAGATGAACGGGATGGAGATAGATCTCTGTGGCTCAGATTTCATTTAATGTCAGCTGCCTGATGGCACCACAAAGTAGCAGACTGCTCCATTTCATGGTGGTTCTTTCTTCCATAAAGGTTTGGCCATAAAGGGAACTTTAGGAGTGGTGTCTCAAAGATTCAGTGCAATGCCACACCTATTTCCTGTCTACTATGGAAAGCCTTGAATTGACTTCAGTGGGCTTTGGATCAAGCTGAGAATCTGTGGCAAAAATGTGATGACATTTTCCATTTGCTGTAACACCAGCTGTTTTTTCTATATGAAAAACAGTTCACATCAGAACCATCTACATTTCAATGCTCTCCAAACTCAAAGAGAAAAAAAAAAGACATGCAAGCACACACACACACACTTATTTTTGTCTATTAATATAAAACTAATCATGTGCTATTTAAAAAGCCAGCTAAGTATTATTTCTTAAAAAGCTGCAGTTTGATTTGGATTTAATTCATACCAGTATAAATCAAAAAGTCACCTCTGTGAATCCAATAGTTACACTGGTATAAAAGCAATCTAAATAAGATCAGGGCTAGGAGAAGAATCAGCAATTCAGGAGTTAGTAGACTTAAAGAAAAGAATTCAAATACATTTTGCATATATACTGTACTATACACGTACTAAAAGTGCCATTTACACACACAGCAGTCAAATGAAAAAAAAAGAATGCCTTTCTAAAAACAATGATTTAGATGCCATTGCAAAACACCATGGGAGCAATTGTTTTGCATTCTCTCCTAAACATTGTATGAAAAAATCCAAAGAGTACATTTGCTTATTAAGGACCTTCCCTGTGTTCAGTACTTCTAAAAATATAAGGACTATCATAAAAAATAGTTACACAGGTGATCCACAATTTTCCACCACCCTTTTATGCAAGGAATTGGGTTTGCATATTATATATGATTCAAAAAGAATAATTAAAGTCCTACATGGACACATATCTGCCTCAGGGCAGACCTTTTATGTTGTTTTGCATTCCGTGTGTCACTCAAAAGAATTGCAACTGGGAAATGATGTTGAACTAAAATAAGACAAGAACACATTGACTAAAATTATACCCTGTCCAATTTGCTGACACCCCTTTAGACATCTCGCCATGACTGCTCTAGTGCAACCACTGTTCTATGTATGGGTTACATTTAGACGAGTGCATAGTTGTACACTGAAATCAAATAAAGGATCTGGAGAAATCCAACATTCTTGTTGCTAAAAAGATGAAAGATGCTTGGGATTCAAGAGAAGGGCTTCTTCCTCACAATGATCTATATTGGGCAATATTTGCTATCCTGGCAGAAATTAGCATTTGTTGGTTCAGTGCAACATTTGGGTGAAAATAAAAAGAATAAGGGACTTGAGCTTACAGCCATTGCATGCCCCAAATTTGTACAGAAGCTAATAGTAAACTGGAGTGTGCAAGAACAACAGGACAAATTTCTTCTGTGAAAAAGCCTGGGAATACATTATAGCCTCTATCACATGATTCAACACCCTAACAATCTACGGTATAGTGGTACCATTACCTCTGGGGGTGTCATTATTCTGTCTTGCCTCATGTTCTTCTGGCACAGCCAGCATCACTTTTGAAACTAAGGAGCCCAGGATAAAAACCCAATGATTTTATGATATGTGGGATCCCTTTTTAAACCACTTAAGAGCTAAATTTAACACATCCTTTGCATGCCACCCCTCCCCATCCTACTTTTCCTTCCCACCTCCAGCCTTCTCTTTGGCTGTTTTGTTTTCTCTCTAGTTTCACTCATTTCCTTAATTAAGTTGATAATGTAATTATGTCACAGCTGTAGCATCCTCCTCTTGCAGAGGTGGCTAGATCTCTATAACCTCAGCATGCTTTATGATTGATTGATATATACAGAGATAATTGTTACTTTTCTGAAATGTTATAAATAAGTTTTTAAAAGCAAGGTATCAGGTGAGGCAGAAGAGAGGGAGACTAATATTTGGTATGAAACTTCTCTTGTTTACAGTCTATGAGATACTTGTGTTACTCTCAGTGAGGGCAAGGATATGCATTTCCTGGACCTCCAATTCTTAAACATCATAAAAGGGACAGTATTTGATTTAAGAGGAGGAATGTGAGTGAATGGAGACTTACTCCATGTTGTACTGACTCTTCAAGCAGACAGGAGAATGCACTCAATTACTCCCTCAGCATAATCTCAGTCTCGGTATAATGCCCAGAAAAAATGCACAAAAAGAGTGGTGCATAACTACTGTACATTCTCAAATGTGAAAATCAGATACTCATGCAAAGAAGTTGAGCTAATATGACATGTAGGCTGTAATCAATATATTTATCTTCCTATTTTACTTGAGAGTAGAAGTTTCTGTGAGGTATTTGATATATGACTCTTGGTAATGAAAGAATAATATCCCTGACCTTTTATTACATATGGAAATATGTAATATGGAAAATTTAAGGGTTTTACATCAACATATTATGGCATATTAATAGGAGACAATCTAGAGGAATAGTTAACTAGTAAGAGGGAAAAAGCTCCATATTTTACATCAACTTCCAAAAGAGAAATTGGATAAAGTGCTTGTCCCTATGAACAAACAAAACATACCTACTGGGACATGTAAACAGCTCCAGTATGACTTATGGGTACAGTCTATTTTACATCAAATCTGTGAGTAAACTTATACTCCTAAAACAAATGTGTTAACAGGAGGTCAAAGTTATACACTGAAGCACTCAAAATCCAGGAAACATTAATGCTAAAGTTTAGTTCTCCCTCCTTTGACGTGTGTTTTACTGCCCTGACTCCATGTATTACCATAGTGCCCTTCTTGGCACCCTGCATAGTTCAATATGCACTTAAGGAGATATGCACAGGCATCACAAAGGTCTGCTAGCCATGCGCGCTTGTGCAGCACTTGTGCCTCCCTAGCTTCTTGAATTCAGGGGGGATGTTGAATGATGAAATGTTACTGTCTATGCACAACCTTTGATCTGCAAAGCGTCCTAAGTCAGTCAAAATGAATCCAATTTTCACTGGGATATGCGAAGGCTATATATCAACTCCAAGATAGTTCAGTTGGAGTGTCAGATATTAGGACTCTACACAAACGTACAAATGCTTTGCAGTCAGATGAGATGAGTTACATTAGCTTCAACTGAAGAGGGTAAGAGGGTTTGAATGCGTACCTGAAGCTGAAGGACCTAGGGCTAGGGAAGAAGAGATGACTTCTAAAAGCCTGGCCAAGTTGTTCGTTTCTTGTTGCTTGACAATGGCCTTTTTAATATGGAACTGGCCTAAAGTGCTATGCCACGAAATATATGTCTACATTACAGACTGTAGCATAGCATAAAGATACATGAGTTAGTTTTAAATGAACTATTTAGATACTTGAAGTAGCAAGCTGTGGGAGCACAAATCTAACCACAGGCTAATTTACACGGCTAAGAAGTTTGCAGGGTAGATGCACTATGAGTTACTTTGCTGCTTTTGAGAATTTTCCTCCAAATCTGGAAATTTCACTCTGGTAAGTGAAACTGTTTGAAAATTTGAGATGCTGACAATGGGATATTAAGATGAGGGGAGAGGAACATTATCAACCTGAATGATTGTTACCACCAACAATCTGGCGATCAGTACTTACTGAAAGAACTGAGAGGAGGGTGATAGAAAGAGTGCAAAGACTCTCATTTTGTGCACAGTATGGTGTCAAGAACATTGTTAGTACTGAACATACCAATAAATAATAACAAAGTACATTAATAATAAAACAAGAATAATAGTACTAACAAGTTTTAGTATGGAACAGAATATGGGTGGAAATGTGGAAAACAGCTGAGCCCACAGGCAGCAAATAAAATAAGCTTCATCTAAAGGGGGCTCTTTTGTCAAAAAAGAAAGTGCAAATGGAAACTTAACAAATGGCAATGCTGATTCTCCAGACACTCCTTTGCTCTGTCTTGGGACCAAATATGCCTCAAAGTTCCACCAAAAAATTCTTATTAGCCCAGTGTACCATACAATGTGTCCTGTGTTAAATTTATTGCCATGTTTACTATAAGAAACATGTGTCCCACATACAGGGTGTGCATACACATGAAAATGTTCTGGGGTAGGTTTATTTTAGAGTAATTTACTCCAGGGTAAACCCACCCTAGGCAGGTGTCTACACAGCTAGGATGAACTCTAGGGTGGCAGGGAGCATGGGGCCAGAAGACAGCTGCCCCGGGAGCTGCCTGGTGCTGGGGTGGGCTCTGCCTCCAGACCTCAGGCAGGGGTAATGTCACCCAGTCCCAGCAGCAGTGAGCTCCTGGCCCAGGCTCCATGATCTGGGGCAGGGGGCTTGGAAAGAGCTGCAGGGGAGGGACAGGTCCCAGCTCTCGACCCCAATCCACCAGTGGGGCAGTTAGCAATGAGCCCCTGCCTCAATCATCCGATTGGGGCACAGGGCTGGGATCTTCCCAATGACCAGGACAATTCCTGACCAGCCTCGAGCTGCACAGGGAAGTCTACATGTGCAGCCCAGAGCTGGCTGAGGACCGCCCAAAATGGGACAGTCCCCAGCCACCTTCCGGCTGCACATCCCCATCCAACCTAGGGCTACCTGGGAACTGTCCCGGCCAGGTCCAGGCTGGACAGGGAACTTTCCTTGTGCAGGGAGCTCCCAGTCACAGAGTGGGGGCTGGAAGCTTGTTCAACCTCCCAGTCTGCGTGATAATCTCTGCAATAACAATCTCCCTGCCTGGCTTATGGTGGCAAAGCCTGCCCTAGCAGTTGGCAGTTCCCGGGGATAGGTAGCAATCCCACCCAGCTGACCGAGAACAAATTTGCTGCCAGTCGGCTGTCTACATGTACCATATTGTGCAGTCATAACTCCTGAGAAAATCTGCTAGTTGTATTGACAGGTAGTTGTATTTGACTAGTTGTATTAACAACTTTAATGCTCTACTTGAGAATAGACCAAATTACTGTGCAGTAAGTGTCTGCACATGTAGACGGTGACGCTTACTGTCCAGTAATTTGTTCTAATGTCAAGTAAAGACTCTTGTGTAGACATGCCCACAGTTTATCTAATGGAAAGTTCATCAGGGAAACATTAAGAACCCAGCATGTCAATTTTTTGTGGACATGCAGACATACATTTTTGAGGACATACATACATTCTACTGCTCCTAATTCTTCAGTTCCACCAACAGATGGTCAGATAAACTTGTCAAACATGCCTGTGTTCCATAGGCCACTTTGTGTTCTTAAGTGCCTTGAACACATGGGAATTTAAAACTCCTTGAAAGAGAATGAGACTTCAGCCCTCAAATCACTTTTGAAAATGCCATTTAGGGTCATGTTCTTAAGGGTATTTAGATCCCTAACTGGATTCTTATAGAAGTGAAACCTAGAAGTATCTCTGACATCATTTGTAGAGTCTGGAGACCCTTATTTTCTGATGTGAGTGCAAGGGTAGAGAGTGCTGTTGAGACTCCTGGGATTTCCTCCAAAGGGCTGTCTAACTTTGCAAGAAGCAGGTCAATGACATGGATGTATAAAGATTTAGTGATTGCCTGGTACTTTGTCTATGCTAGCTCTTTGGGTGTAGCAGTTTCACAGATTATTGCATGCGTGTCAGCAAAGAAAAACAGAATAAGGTACCCTTTACTTGTGTCTGTGATGTACAGCCAGAGCTCCCCAAGGTCTTGAACAGTACTGATTAAGGAAACGCAGCACCCTGCAGGGCCAGGCCTTAAAACATATTAGCTCCTAGCCTGCAGTCAGGCCTCCCTGTGACCACAAAAGAAACATTTATGGCATATTCTTAGCAAACCCCTTCAACTATTTGCCAGGCCACAGATTTTGGTTTCCACTCTACCAGTAATCCACCAAGAAAACCACGAGTTGGGTCTGACACCTGTGTCTACACAGTGAAATAAACAAAGTACTGTAATGCTTGAAAGCACTGAGATGATGTGAGTAAAGAGAAAAAAAGAAGATGTGTGTACAGGGTGTGTGTGTGTGTGTGAGTGAGAGAGAGAATGAATGGCTCCAACCCCATACAGTGTGACCGAGTGACGGGATTTCTTTAAATGTATGGTAATCACTGTTCAATCACAGGTGTATTGGATGGGCGATTCATTTTTATAGAGCAGCAACAAACCAAACAGATCATTCTCGGCTCTGAAATTTTTCACCAAACAAGAGACAAAATGTTATCACAGTGTGGATGAATTTTGAAATAATTATTTTTCTCAGACACCCAGAGTCTGAAATTTTAAACCTGAAATTTTATCCAAAACCTGAAATCTTAAAGTATGAGGACAAGTGATTAGATTCTAAATTCCTTTTGGAAGAAAAACAGTTCTTAGGTAATTTCTGAGAACTGTGAGAGGAATGTGGTGCAATTTTCCATGGGTTTACATTAGTGGTTTTCAACCCGTACTCTGCAGAACACATCTAGAGGGTCCACAAAAGGTGGCTGTAAATATGGTGGCTCTACTGAACGGGAAGCACTGCGGGTGCTGGTGCTGGCGCTGGTGCTTGTCTAGCTCCCTGTGAGGTGAGAGGCCATGCAAACACCAGCAGCAGGCAGCCCAGTGCCAGCAGGCAGAGCTCTCCGGGAAGCCCCACCTCAACCTGCCGCTGCCACTGCTTCACACGGGCCTCAGTAACGCTGCAGCCATGTGGCCCCTCTGCTCACCACGTGATATCAATCTACAAGGAAATCTAACCCAGAAACTGTCACCTATCCTACCAAACTTTCACATGCTTTCTACCATGAAGCAAGCTCAACCATCTCGTTAGAACTGATGACAAAATGGTGAGTTCACAAAATTATATAGTTGTTGTTGTTGTTATTTTTATTTTTAACAGTTTGTCAGTAATTAACTACTTATGCTCGCTAGATACACAATAGATTTCCAAAGGGGTCTGTGCATCCATGTGACATTTTTAAGGGGTCTGCAAACAAAAAAAGATTGAAAACCACTGCTTTACATGAATCATGGGAACAGCAATTTTCATAAATTGTTCACCTGATTTCATGAGTTTTTGGAAAACATGAATATTGGGGAATGTCCATAACCAGTTTGATGTGCTGGATTGCTAATGTTTCCTTTGTGACCTTTCTATTAGATTAATTATATGGACATGTACATCTTAGAGTAATTATGGTAAAAAATGTAATGCACAACTCAATCCATGGTGCATTGAGCTAATAAGGTTTTGGGGGGGTGCTTTTTGGTGGCACTTTGAGACCTGTCTGATCCTAAGACAGAGCAAAGAAGCGTCTGGAGAATCAGCATGTCCATTTGTTAAGTTTATATTTGTACTCTCTCTCTTAGATCCACATCTCAAGAGAAGCATAGAAGCAAACAGGAGGTTTAAGACAAAGGCTTAAGAAGAACAAACATCTGGCAGAAGTGTTGACACCTGTAAGTTGGTAGTTAGAGCGACAGAATGTATTCTGATCTGTATGGAGTATACTTTGTAAAGAGGTTACAGTAAAACAGATAAATGTAATAGTTTTCACATTAGAACATTGATTTTGGATACTCCTCTGTATTGTACATTTCTTACGTGGGCATGAGTTGAAGCACATTCCCAAAGTTGTTATGGAATGACAAAACATGCAATTCTTGGGCGAGGGGGTGGGGGAGGGTTCATAATTTGGATCCCTTGTCGATTGCAAGGCAAAAAGTCAAGAAATGACAGTCACCATCAGAAGTGCCCATTTCACCCTGCCTAAAGTGTCTTCCTGCTACTAGGAAATGAAAATTATTTTTAAAGGAAGGTTAAAGGTCACATGGAGGCATTCACTAGGAATTATTGACATAGGTATGACATAAATGATAGCCAATCAAAAAGCAATTTCATAAACATTGTTATTAAATAGTAGGGTAATTGCTTTAAGTACTAGAGGAATGTCAGGGTCATATACGAGTTTTGTTGGTGTCACATTTTTTGATTTGACACTTAGTGGATCAATGACACTTAGTATATTTATTTTGAAATGTGAGCCATGTCACCAGTCTAGAAGTTAATCCCCTATGCACATATTGCCCCACATTTATAAAGAAATAATTTCTGATTTTATTCTATTCCCTAAGTATCCAGAAATACGTCAAAGCGCTCCACACATAAAAGTAAGGAAGTAATTAGGGATTATGTGGTAAGTGTACAAACATAGTTTATATTACTGTGTATTAGAAAGGACCCCTTTTATAGCTGCCTTTGTCAATTTGACAGAGCAAAGGGTTTTAATGTACTGTAATAAGAAATGTAAGAGGGGGCAAAGGACAGCCTTGATGTGATGCCTGTTTGTAAACTGAGTGGCCCTGAGGTCCTCCCACTCTTCTGCTCACCCCTGCTCTGTGTGTGTTCCATGGTCAGATATATTTAAACTGAGTTAATAGCAATCTGATGAGGGAGGGGGGGAAATCCCTTAAATGTCTGTTATCATGCTACCGGTAGAGTTTAAATGAAAGCTTCAACTAGGGCAGATATTTACAATGTGATAATATTAAGGCGACAGCATGGCATTTGGCACATTTGGAAAGATAAATCTGCCTAAGAAAATGAGTTGCAGAAGGTCGTTCGTTTTTAAAAAAGGATTTTCCCCGACAATCTGAAAACATGCAGAATCAGGGGTCTGTTTTAAAGAATAAAGCAAGGACTGCCTGTCAGACAGATAGACTTACATAGGGTGGGAGAAATGCTACAGTTAGCAAGTGCAGGTGATACTTAACTAAGCCATTTAACCGAAGGCTTATCAGGCTGAAGTGTTTCATGAGGGTCCCATATGCTTCGATAGTTTTGTAGTGGACTTGTTCTATACCTCCCAATTAATCAAGGCTAAAAGATCCTCCAGAAGGGTGTGTTGCTAGGTTTATACAGATTCTCTCCCCAACCATTGAATGAAATTATTTTATCCGTTGGCTGACTTTGAGAAAAAACAGTTTAGTTAAAAATGTTACTGCAGTCTTCTGGGGAGCTCCTCAAATGCAGGTAGATATATTTAATTATTTCCCAGACTGGAAGTATATTCAGCTTCCTACAAAACATAAGTAAGGACAATGGTGCTTGGTTCTAAGGAGTTTATAATCTGCATTGTAATATGATATATCTCTACTAATGCAAGAGCCACAGGACAAATAAACTGTACTTTAAAAGTCCCGTCACACTGTGAATTTTAGCTCAGTTAAAAAAATAAATCAGTTTGACACCACTACAATCATGGTTCCAATGATGTTATATTCTTGAAAGGGAAAATCTACAACATTTTGTTCATACCAATCTCTTACAATGTAAAAGATAAATAAAAGAAGGACTTCTTGGAATGTTTTTTAGAAATTTGCGCATACACACATTCATGTACCACACTTCAGTGTTACTTTTCCTTTGATGTAGTTTCAGAGATGTGGGACCAATACTGGCAGTTTTCTTTGGATTGTTTTTGATCCAATCATGGAAAGATTTTGCTCCATTTGGGGGCAGATATTTTAGCAATAGCCATTCTCAATCACACACTTTTTTTTCTGTTACACTATATAAAATTCCCCTTGCCACAAATAACTGATGATAAACAGGATCTGAAGGAATATGGAAATTACATGACCTATTGTGTAGGTGATATATATAGTGGAGGCATGCAAGGGAGGACACAACTGTGGCCTACAGTGTCTTCCTCATTTCTTGGGATGTGGGAGTGCTGCCTGACCTAGATTTGTCAAAGGACTTTTACATTGCTCAGACATTTTACCTGGTATACGAGCTACACAATGTGTATGATTTATGAAATATCGGGTAGTAATATGTAGTGACTGGACATCAGCTGAGCTGGTGGTACCATATTAAATAGTCTAAATATACAGGCTATTCATTGGAAGTTTGAGATATATTTGTCTTTTTTGGAAACAATAACCCAGAAATGACTACTCTGAGGAACAGCACATTAATATAACTGCACTTTTCTGGGGAAGTTCTGGGATGGTAATAACATACCACAGTGAGATGAGCTAGGTGCTCCATGTTTAGCAAAATGAAGCTACTTAACAAGACGGATATATATGGATTTTGGCACCTAACTTTGGGCACTCAGCTTTGAAACTTTTCATCTGGGAATTCTGTAACAATGAAAACTGCTTAGTTCAATTATCATCATTTTTATAAAGAGACAAAAATCAATGCAGACCTATCTGTTGATAAGGAACTGAGATTTAAACATAAAATTGCTGATTTCTGTTAGACAAAGAAACACAGGGACACACACAGTAGCCACAAACCATTAAGATGTCTAGTTTTGCTATATAATTCCATTTTGTACTGGAAAGATTCCCTAACCAACAAGAAACCACATTTTACACTCAAAAATAATCCAGAACACAACAAAATAGACATCAATTTCCATCCCAGCTCTGTTGTTCTCCATTTGGAAAGCATGTACACTCAGCCCAAGTCCCTGATTTTTTAGATAGAAAGGCCAGAGGAGGCTGAGGTCAGGAGCAGGAGGATTTATCTAGTTTTTGTCCAATAGGCAAGTGGTTAGGACATTTGTCAAAAAAGTGGAAGACCTAGTTCTAAATCCTACTCAGCCATGTTTCCCACTTGTCAGGAAACTGCCTAATCACTAGAGAGGCCTGAGGACAGCCTCCACCCATCGTGTTGACGAGCCAGCAGGCACAAAGGAATATAAGTCATGGAAGAAATAAAGGTAGTAAGAGGGAGGTAACCTGTAGCTCAGTAAGGATAGTATTCACCTTGGAGAGAAGAATGGGCTCCAAGTTCTGACTTCTGCTCCCATATGCATTGTATGTAATCACTAAACTTTGGAGTATCATATCAAAATTAAAAAAACAACAACAACACTATAGTTACTGTAGATGGATGCTTTATGTAGACATAAGCTTTCATAGGTTACCACTGGAGGGGAGCAACATTTGTACGAATTTTGCACATGACATTTAACACCAAAATTTAATACAAAGTGCTTGGCTATCGCAGCAACATGGGCTTAGAAATACCACAAACTAGATAAATTAGAAAAACGGACTCCAAGTTTTGTTTTGCGCTGATACTGTTGCTTATACATATTTATCCACTGCAAGTTTCTGATTAGTACAATGTTCTGTGCTAGGAAGTTTTCACGTCCAATTCTTTTCAGCACCACAGCAAACACACACAGCACCCATAATGCCTGGCTCCTTCAACTTGATAGAAATATGTAAGTCTGTGATAGTTTTATAGCAACAACTCATATTTTAACTGCTTCCTGAACACCATGAGCTGTGCTGAACAGACATTACAAACTCAAAATATTGTCCCTGTGCATCTGTGTTCATCCATTTTCATTTCATAACACAGTTACTCTATAACTAGTGACTGGCACTGAATGGAGGCATGGAATAAATAAGCAAGGCACTATAACAAGGCTGGCAACTTGAAAGGTTTTATGTTTCTAACACTTTCTAATCCCTGTGGGTAGAGTACATGATGTAAATAAGGCCACAATGACTCAAGCTACTAAAAGGCTATGCCATATACTTGCTACCCCTTACAACTTCATTCAGTTTACCTGGTTACTAGGGCTGTGCAAAGCTTTGGCCCTTGATTCGATTCAACAGAGATTCGGCCCAATTCGATGGCCAAATCTCTGAATCTGAATCAATTCAGAGGACCCTTTAATCTCTCTGAATCAAATCAGAACCCTCTGAATCGATCTGGAGAGATTTGAAAGAGAAACAGCTTTAAATGTTTTTTCTACATACCTCTAGGTAGCAGGTGGCTCATGAATGCTGCGATGTTGGGGCACATGGAGCGTCCCACAGAAGCACAGGGGGCTCCCCAGTGCACTCAGCAGCAGACTCAAAAGTAGACCAAAATCACTTCTGGGTCTGCCAGGGACCATGCAGCGGAGACCCCCCCACCCCTTCCTGGCTCAGCAACTGGTGCCTCCTGGGTCTGGGGGGGGCACTCGGGGTCCCCCTGTGGCCAACTGCCAAGCCAGGGTGGTCCTGCATACTCCCTGGCAGGCCCAGAAGTAGACCAGAAGTACTCCTGGTCCACTTCTGCGTTCACCACCAAGCACGTGGAGGGCCCCCCACCATGTGCTCCAACTGCCCCAGCATTGCAGCTTTCACAAGCTGCACCTGCTACCTCAAAGTATATACAAAAAACTTTTAGAGCTGTGTCTTTGTCTGAATTGCTGATTCTGTGAATCAGCATCATATCTTCAGATCTGGATTCAGCCAAATCAAACCGGGGACAGTGATCTGAATCAGCAAATTGAATCGCTATCCCCAATTCAGGCCAAATCTGAATCCACATCACATAAAGCCCATTTCGCACTCCCCTCCACTCAATATTCCTTGTCTAATCATGGTCCAGTGTAATTACAATATATAATAGTCAAGGGTTTGGGGACGTAGTCAATGAAGCACTGTGCGTGCTCACTGCCTTCATGACTTACCAGTGAGGAGTGGGTTCCTTGCTGACTGTAAATATCTGTCACAGACATAAGAAGACCTCAGGGGACCATTACTACCTGACCAGTCCAAAAGGGGGTATCTCCATACAAGGTAAGCAGGCAATTGCAATCCTCTTATTTACAACCAATTGCAATAAAAAGTGTTCTTTTAAAAGAAAATCAAACTTAAAGCCATACAAAGGAAAAGGGACCTGCAGAGATATGTCTCCCTTCTTCCCTATCTCCACTGAACTGCAGTTAACTTCAGTCCCATAATAATTACACAGTCATCTGCATGTTCAAAAGGAGCTCCGCAGCTCTCACCTGAAAGAAGGAGACCTGCATCCCCTCTTCCTCTGCCCTGTACACTGTAAGGTAACTGCCCTCAATTTAGACCAAAAAAAAGTCTAACTGATACCAGATTTAGCTAGGCTTGCCATGCCCCACATGCCCATCCTCACTTGATTCAAACTGTTTTGGCTCATAGCTTGCAATTATTTGTACAAGTAATCAAACCCATATTTTCAAGTCCACAGAATATATGCTATTTCATTATTAATTATCGCTTTGCATGTTAAAAAAAAACAACAACACTTGGCATAGCTTATTTTTGTCCCCAAAACACACATTAATTTTCATTATATTTAGCAATATACTAAGGTAAGAAAACATAAGCAGCCCCTTCCTTATCATATACCCCAGGCAACTGAAATCCAATTCCAGACTATCCAAACCCTAGGGAATAAAGGAAGGAAAAGAGAAGACTGACCAGCATTACTACAGCACTAGTACCTAAAGCAGGTATATCAGGTCACACTGAGCACTGTAATCGCCTTCACAACTACAAACAGGTTGGAACAACTGACTTGGAAAAGAAAGATGCCCATGATATTCCTGAGACAATGTATCTGCACCTCCGTTATGCACTGAAAATTCTGCACAGGAAGTCTTTGGGCAGTAGTTTTCTTTCCTTCCTAGCACCAGAGATCTAATTCCAAGAGCCACAACTCTGTTTTCTAATATATAGAAATATGCTGATGGCCATGTTTTGACTCAGGTAAGAATAACCCATTCAGTTTAGGCATAATCTATGAGAATCATCATGGGCAGATCTAGGATTTTCAAAGGAGGGCACAGCTGGTGTGACACATGACCTCTAACAACACATTTTTTTCATTTAAATAGAAACTTGATGCTTTACTAAATGCTAGAGGGCTATCATTTTATTCAACTTAAGATAAAGCAAAAACAAAAGTAACTAATTTGTTAGATTATGTACAAACTTTTTAAAAAGCACACCAAATGGGCAAAATAATCAAAAGATATTGTTTCATTAGTCTTGTAGTAATTACATTTAAATGTATGTCTCTCATTAAGGTTCATAAAACAAATCTAGCCTTCTTCAGCATCTTGACAGTCCATCCAATACTTCATGGTCTGTCATTTGTACACCTAAATTAATATTACAACTTAGGTAATATTAACACATCTGAGTTGAGGATTTTGGCTAGAGCTAAAAACAGTCTGCAGGGCTGTGAAATTGAAGACAGACATTACCAGGAATGGCTAACAGACAGCAAAATTGCAGAATAAAGGACAGTTTGAATAGTGGGACATCAAAACCATTAAAAAGGATATAGAGGCGTGCAGATCTTAACATCTTAACATCTGTGGTGCAGATAGACATTAGTAGGAATCAGGGAAATGATAATGAGCTATGAAGTCTAACTCTCTCATCGCTGCCTGAATAGAAATGCCACTGTCCCTCCCAGGGTGTTAGTTTTAAATATTGGGTGGAGGAATAAAAAAGGGAATGCAACTGCACCTGATGATCATCACCAAGATAATATGGCATATGTCAGGGTTCAGGCAGACTTTATGATACAGATTCTACTAGGTTGTATGTCCTAACTATTCAGAGTTTTACACTTTGTCTGTCTCCTAAATTCTGTAATCAGCCTTGTATTTGCATTAAAAATTAACAGAGAAAGATCTACAAAAAGCCATAGGGGTGGATGAAGCTGGAGGAAGATGCAACAGAGCTCAAAACAAAATAAAACAAAGGAGGAACAAGGAACATGGGAAAGAAATCAAAAGGCAAAATAAAAGATTAAGGAGTGCAGGTAAAGATAAAATTGAAAAATGCTTTAAATGTTGATTCTCTGAAACACCCTACTGTTTCGGTTTCATGCAGTATTTTGATGCTTGCATCTAATTATTCATTGCAGTGTTTTATCTCCACCATTATAGTATCACCAGATTTTTTTTTATTGGCACTTCCTTTATTAATGATTACAACACCTATGTTTAAGAAGCTAAATGAGTTCTCTCTCTTCCTGAGCTGCAGCAAGAAGGGTTAGCAAAGAACTGAGAATTATTCTTGTGTGCATGTGTATGTGTGTGAGAGACAGACAGACAGACAGACAGAGACACACAAATTTTTTTTGACCACTGAAGTGACTCCCAGGAATGACTGATGCTAAAGGGTATTTGTTTTCCATTTTTAGCTATGAAACATAGGGCAAAAACAATAGAATTATTCCTTCTACCAAGTCAATCAGAAAGTTCATGCTAAAGCTAAAATATTGTTAAATTCCTATCTGAAATGACTTCTTTTGTGTAGAAGGATTCAATTCTGTTTCTAAAACTACACAGCACTCAAAACCCCAGAGGCATTCATTTGTCTCACTCAGTACTAGGAGTGAGATCCGGGTCCTTACAGCAATGCAAATGGGCTGTAAAAGGGCCCTCATCATGCAGCTGAGGATTCTCCTGCTGCAGGCAAATCCTCAGGTGGCATCAACTTGGCTGTGTGCAACCACCTTTTTTTGCAGTCCTCAGTGGAGGAAGCATGCCAGGAGAGTGACTGAGGTGCTGTTGCATTCGTGATCTCCAGCTGGTAACAGCCTGCAAGCACCTATTATGTCAGCTAGGGGAAATTACAGCAGCTCCGAGGCGGCTGCTGCCACTGCGAAAAAGAAGGGAGAATTCTACCCTCCCACATCGTTGCAGAAGCACTTCAGCTACAGCAGTCAGGAAAGCCCAACATTTGCACTAGGCCACCTTTGCTCCCACTGTTTGAATTCCTGCCCCGACAGCTGTTTGGTCTGATTCCCTAGTAAGCTGGTAGGTTATTCATTGGTGTAGTCCCATCGCTGGGCAATGAGTGATGGAGTGCATTGCACTAAGAAGTCCATCTTAGACAAAACACCTGGGCAGAAAGAATATCAGAAACCCTCTCTAGACCACCAGGGCACAGCAGGACAACCATGCAAACAATACATAACTTGTGGTATTAATCTGGCAAGTATAGAGACTTATAGCAGGACTGTGGAAGGCCTTACAGAAAAAAAAAGCCTATTTTATCACATTGCTCAGCCACAGGCAGAAAAGCCAGTTTACAGTGGTGTATCCAACTGCAAATAAAACTCTTGACAAATGCCACAAATTTTCACACCCAAGTGAGGTTTGGCAAGAAGCCCAAAAGTTACCCATTTCACTTTTACTGCAACATATTTCATATCTCTCTCAAAGATACCTGCTCTTCTCCATCTACCGAAATAGGTATCTTAAAAAGTTGGTATTGACTCAAGTAGTGGTTTTTCTGACATTTTGATTTTAAAGTAATAAAGACTTTAAATATGCAATTGGAATAAAGTAGTACAGATCTGTTTGAAGGATTTTTAAACACTAAGAAGTTAACGCATTTATATTAAAATCTATTTGTCAAATAAATAATTGTGATCAGTGCTCAGATAGTAAGGTAGTAAGGCAATCTAATAGGATTTAAAGACTTTCTACAGACTTTTCCACAGTCAGAAAGCTAAAGGTTTGTTAACATACAATATATACCATGATAGGGTTCAATACTTAATGGTTGCTAGCAAAAGATAAGACAAATATTCTTTGTTAATATTTATAGACTCCCATCAGGAACTCTTTCGTCCTAGCATTGTTTCCACAATTCAATCCCTTGGTTTTATCCATCATTATTTGTGTGATTAAAGGAATTTAAATTTGCTGCCTTGTCTCTGGAAAGAATAAGTTAGGTCTGTATTATTAAATCCTCTTGTTTGGAGCAACAAATGTAATATTGATAGTTTATAGAATACAATTTTTAAAAAATTAGTGATTCATACACACACCATATAACATACATTGACCTCTGCCTCTGCGTCTCTGTGGGTTATATCTAAAATGTACATAACATGATACAGAATTGTTTCGGGAGAAGTTGGCACAGTATTTTTAAAAAATCAACCTGACATCTTAAAAATAATCCTATATATTTTTAAATAATAAAAACAGAAATTTACTATATGCATCTTACAAAATCCCCCCTCCTACACAATTAACATAGCCCTATTTCTTTCTCCCGTCTACCAGTTTCACAGAAATGTATTTTACCTCCAAATTCTTAGGCCATTTCCCAACAAGTGAGCAAGTACCTGTTGCAGTGCCTCAAAGCAGTTTGAGATGCTGAGAATGAAAAAATGTTACCCGCACTGCATATTTGCAGTAGAGACTTTAAATTTAATACTGGGAAATCCCAGTGCATGTGGGTGTTGGGGGACTGTGGTGTTTGGGGGATTGCTTGGGAGGGATAGGTCCCCTGCCCACCTCCCCGCACAGCTCACAACCTCCCCCCCACATAGCAACAGCAGCTATTGGGGTGCTTCTGGCTGCTCCTGGCAGAGACCCCCAGCCATGTGACACTGCCTGAGAACAGAGCCTGCACAGGGCACCAGCCCAGCCCACTGGCATGCACTCTTGGGCAAGACCAAGTCACTTTTTTTGGTCTTGGCACCTCAGGCAGAAGCCACATGCCCCTGGGCCAGGTCGGATCCTGCCTCCATTTGCCCATGTGCCACCAGGCTGGGCCAGCTCCATGCAGACAGAACCAGGCCTGACCCAATAGCACTTGACTTCTGCATGGACCAAATCACCCCCACAAACTCCCACATGCTCAACCTCAACCCCCTGCACAAGCCCCAAATCCCCCCACAAACCCCACTCCCACAGATGCTACACTCACCCCTACACCCAACCACAAACTCCTCCAACCTCCCTCACAAACCTCACTCCCACTCCCCACACCTCTTTCCCCCCAAACCCTACACTGCCCCCCCTGCAAATCTCACATCCTGTGTACCCAGCCTCCAGGCTGGATGGGCCCTGCTGGTGGGAGTCACAGCTGCACAACATCCCTGCCCCATGCCCACACCAGTGTGAGACATGTGGCTCCAACCTGGGGGCCTCCTTGTCTTAGGAACCATTTGGAAGGTATAATGGGCTGGGGTTAGGGATTGAGGTGGCAGCAGGGTTGTGTGAGAGAGAGGGATAGGGGAGTGCTCTGTGTAGGAGAGGCCACCAGAGCCAGACTTAGAGACCCCCGTCCCTCTAGAGCAGCCTCTCCAGGGGGCACGGGGGAGGGGGCAGCCTCGAAGGGAAGGGACTTGCCCAGTCAAGTCCCTGAGCCCCAGCCAAGGACTTCTGAGGAATGGCATGGTGGTCACTGGGAGCAGAACAGTAAGGGCTGGTACTGCCAAAGCCACAAAGCAGTGGGTGGGACAGCTGGAGCTGGATACCTGTCCTAGTACTGGGACAGAGCTGCTGCCAAGACAGAGCTAGTGAGGGGCAGGCATGGGCTTCAGGTCAGGAGTGAGGGGCCCTGCCAGGGCTGTGGGTTGGGAGTGAGAGGCAAGGGCAAGGGCAGGGCACCAGCATATTAGTGCTTCTCAGTGCCCCACATCCTGGTGAGTGAAGGGGACAGGAGCACCTCTGATTTTTTTTCTATAATAAAAAAACCCCAAAGGACACACCAAAGTGTATAGATATTTAGAATTCATTTTATTATGATGACAGAGGTACTGGTAGGCTTCCAAATTGCTTAACCATTGTAAATATATCTATAAAACATTGTCCAACCAATATCTCTATCAGTTCATAGAGATTCTTATTCCCAATAATTGTCCAACCGATATTCTCTATCGGTGGTGATTCATTATAATCACAGAAGAACATGGATTTGGGGTATTTTACTGAGAGAGTTTTGGGGGTGGTTATCAGAGAATTTGCCAATTTTAAACAGGGAACACCAGGATCTCTTCAAGTGAAACAAGTGGTGGGATCCGGGCAGAGGAGCCTGCCCAGGGCCAGCACCAGGGACCCATCTTGAGGGCAAACAAGGTGGCTGACCTCCTGGCCATTTGGGGCCAAGAGGACATCCTTTGACAGTTCAAAGTCACCTGTAGCAATGAGCACATCTTCTGGGTGATAGCTGCACAGATGGCAGAGCAGGGACACCAGAAAACATGACAGTAGTGCCAACTGTGTAGCCATGGCCCCCTAGCAGCTGGCCCAGAGGTGCAGGAGGCTCTGATGTGGTGCCCATACCACAGCCCAGGCACCTATGTGGTTCCCATCTACGTCTGGCAGGCATGCAGCCAGGGAGCTGCAGGTCCAAGAGGGTGGATGCTGTCACAGATGGCAGCAGGTCACATCTAGGCAGCAGCCCCCACTGCCAGACTGCTGCAGTGGGTAGAGGGTTCAGCGGCCATTCTAAGTTAGGGTTGCTTTAGCAGTCCAGCTGGCACAAGGGGCTAGTATCCCCAGATATCAACTGTCTGGGCCTCAGAAGCTCCTGAGGGCAAGCAGCCCTGAGCTGCTCACCAGGGCAGCTTTTTATACTGCTGCGGCCAGCACTTGTGCTGGCCCCAGGCTCTAGCTCCCCCTGGCTGAAGATCCAGGAGGAGCTGGGCAGGATCAATTTGCCCCAAGTGGCACAATTTGCCCCACATCAAAGTGGATGTTCAGGCATGTGTGCCAAGGCACATAACTCTAGTACAAATGTGTGCTGCTGCTATTTAAGCTGCTGCAAGCACACACGCCTGCATGTGTCAACACACCCTTAAGGTGCAACTAGGAAGAGAATCAAACAGTTGTATGACATGCAGTAGCATGCAGTGACACTACTTAATATGAAGTAGTACATGACTTGACCAACATATCTCACTGACCTATGAGAAACTGAAATCAGTGTTTTCAAATGCAAGCAATAGAAAGCAGAATAAATAATGATAATGCACGCTATTTGATCATAATAATATAAGTAATGCTAATACAATGAAACTTAACTTTATTCTCTCTTTGTGTGAGGAGGAGTAATTCCCATTCATCAACAGTGAAGATGGGACTGAATGGGTGCATCTACGCATGTGCTTTACTATGGAGTTGACTAATTAGCTCTGCAGTAAAGCATTACCATCTACACTCATGCCCCTATTAGGGAGTAGAGATAAGTACTATCCTACCTTGGAGTTACTTAGTGCACTGAAATGCACATGTAGATGGTGGCCAGGGATGGCTGGTGTATGAGGGGTGCCTGTACATGTGTGGGGACGCTACTCTAACACAGTGTAATTACAGAGCATTGGAGCAGACTTGATTAATCGAGTCTGCTAGAGTGTGCTAATTAGCATGCTCCAGAGACAGCCGTATCTTGTGTATTCAGCATCCCCATGCTTCAAAATGGTGGCATGGGCACTTTAACTAAAGCTCATCGAATGAGTTCTAGTTAAAGTGACCCTGCTGTCAATCTGAAATGTGGGATGCTAAATACACAAGATGCTGTGGGCACTTTAATTACAGCAGCTCTCAGAGCCACTCTAATTAATGTGCTTCCCTTCCCCCAGAGCACATGTAAAGATAAATGAGGGTCCTACAGTGAGGGGACTGCCTACCAGCTAGCCCTGCACTGTAACACACTTGTGCCCCAGCCATCCCCTCTGCAGCAGGTTGAGCTGGGATGGAGCAGCTCCAGGCTGGCAGGCTGACCCCCTGGGCCTCCTGTCAGCCAGGGTTACTCCATTCCAGTTCAGCATGCTACAAACCTTGGCACATGTATAAACAATGTACCCAGAAGCAATAAACTCTGGTGTGCACTGTGCTAGAGTTTATTGCTACGTGTTAATGGCATGTGTATATGCAATTCAGTGAGTATTTCCCTTTAACAAGTCACCAAGTAAAAGATCATAACCCTTGATAAGTAAGAAAATAGTACAAGGGATTGGAGATGGGGAGAGGAGCAATCCAACTTGGTTTCCTAGTTATATAGGCATTTATCTGACAAACTTCAATTATTAGAGCTGAGGAATATTTTCTTGCCAAGTTAAACATCTGTCTGTGGGTCCCAACGTGCAGATGAAGAGAATTCAGCTTATGATAACTAGAGGATGTAGCCAGACTGGGCTTGTCCCTCCCCCTTAGCCTAAAGCATGGATCTCAACTGGATATCCAAAGAAAATTTTAACTTTAAAATATCAGAATTGCCTCAGGTCCTATGACATATAAGCACATTATAATGCACATAAATAATAATTATGATAACTAATAATGTCTCTTTGTCTTTATATTACGTTAAAGTTAACCTAATTTACCTACATTGAAATCATGCCCCATTTAAGTCAGTGGTAAAATAATGGCTGTGTCCAGATGAGTGTGGACATTTGGTTTTCCAGAGACAAGTAACAGGGAATTAGGGGCATGTGTAGATGAAATAGGGGCCCTAAATTGAAGCAGTGGGTTTTAAAAAACACCGCTTAAATTTAGGGCTGATTAAACCCCCGTGTCATGCACACACCCTACTGACTTACCTGCCTCTCCAGCAGGGAGGGGAGGGTGAGCTGCCAGCGAGTGGAGCCATTCCTGGGCTGTGGTTGGGGTGGGGGGTTGGAGTTGGTGCTTCCCTCTGCGGCAGTGGTGGCACCCACCCGGCGGCCGTGGGGGGCACCGCAGCTGTGGAGGGAAGCACCAGGCCCCTGCGCAGCTCAGGCAGCCACTTTTCTTGGGTGCAGCCTGCTTTCCATGGAGCTGCATGGAGCCCGGTGGTTTGCTCCACGGTTATAGGGGCAGCAAACTAAAACTCCTAAAACACCTCCCAAGTCATTTAAGGTGCATTACCCCACCAAATTTCCTACAGCAGCTAGAACGAATGCTCAATACACCACCGAGGCATGCAAACACTGACACCATTTAAACAGTGCAAAAGCATTTAGTCCACTTTAAAGTGTTGTGCACGCACACCTCTCGTTTCATCTGCACACGACCTAAATAAATTCTACTCCACCCTGTTCAAGTTCTTGAAAATCCATTAGTGCATTTATTTTCATAACACACCATCCTCTTACCCTTAAGAGTGAGTCACAGAAAAAGAAGCAATGGGAAAAAGGAAGACCCACCCACATTTTACATTAACTTTTGTCAGGCACCCAAGCAGGGTGGAATAGAACCACATTTAGGCTTCTGAATCTACTTATGAACCTAAGAATTGGAACAGAATCCAGATTTATTTTTCCAATTCTGACATGTCCTTTACTTATTAAACCCATCCCAAATTCACATAACATTTGGGGTGTCCATGTGATGAAGAATGTAGGCGGTATTCTTTATCTGCATCCTGACAAACTGGTCCCTCCCTCTTGAGACTAACCCTAACTTTTCAAGCCATTTCCAATAACTGCATTTGCTCACTACTGAATTACCAAATGGCAGCTGTTAAATAGTAAGATATAATCTAAAATATAGTCTATTCCTAGCTTTATCATTGTGTGCCCTTAGAAAAGTTCTGTTATCTGCTTTATTTTCAAGATCCATCAAATTTAAGTATTGATGCTTATATTTGACCATAAGGCACTTTAAGATCTATGCATGAAAAGCACTTATTATTACTATCAACATACTATTAACAAGTATTAAAAATAAAGCAAAGCCAGACAAATATTATTTAAACAGACCAGAATATCCTTTAACGTAAGTCTACACTGATGCTCCTATAATGCTTCCAATTATAACTTTAAAGATAAAATTAAGTTTTTCACCCCAATGTATCTGCACTTTGTCTCACAAAGCTGCAGTCTCCAATGGTATCATCACGCAGAATTAGGTGCAAAAGGAAAATCAGTTGTGTAATCTGAGAACAAATCCTTGCTTATTCGAGCATTTCTGTGCTGGAAAAAACAACCCAAAATATGTTTTTACTTTTGCCCTAGAATATCAAGCTGTGATTTTTAATATTCTTGAGCCTACTGAAAAGTTTTCACAAAACCAGCAAATGCCAAATCCTTGATCCAATCTTTTTTACACAGAACTTTTCTAACAGCTTTAGAAAAATGGATAATTATTTTAGTTAATTTCAGCAAAACAGTTCAAACTCATCAGGGCTGCACAAGTATAATTTACTACTCCTTCTGACTTATTGTTTTGACTAGATGTAGATTGATGATTAAAGTGATAAACAGTAACATTTTTATAAAATGGCTGACTCTGCCAATGGCAACTGAATAAGAAACATGCTGAAATAGCTGTGCTGTTATTGTGATTGTACTCAAGGCTGTCAACAAAGAATATAAGTATTTGACAAGGTGTTATCTAATTGTGTTTTTAAAAGCCAGGATACATACATCTTTTAATGTGTCACTTTAAGCAGCAAGAGAATTTCTTTTATTAAAAAGTACAAAGGAAAAATGAATGCCTTGCATTTTCTTGTTTCTTTTTCCCAAGCTCTGCCCTTTTGCCGTCATTCGGTGGAATATATTTGCTCTTTAGTCAAATTGGCTTTTATTTAAATGGTTGCCCAAAATAGCACAGCAACATTAGGTGTATAAGAAGAAAGAACAGTGTGTCCCACAGACAATTTTTGCCTCAGTCCTGGTGGGAATTAACTGATCGAAACAGAAGGCTAAGAATAAAATCCTTTTGACACTTGGAGTTAGTGAAACAGCATTCTGGATGAAGGAAAAGGGCTTGCATTTTTTTTTCTTTTAAGGAGAGATCAACGGGGAGAGTAACACCAGCAGGCTCCCCTTCTAACTTTCTCTGGTACTTACGAGGCCCAATTTCTATAGTATCTTGGCATCTTTACATCTGTAATGCATTTATATTCACAGCACCCCTGAGAAGTGAGGAAGAGCTGTTATACAGGCAGTTTTGGTGATTTGCCCAAGGGTTAGTGATTTGGCACAGCAATAAATTTGTAAACAAGTCTTCATGGTCCTAGATGAATGCCCTGACTGGTGGTCATTTGCAGGGGTTTTGGGGAAGTGGGGGGGAGGGGGTGAAGGTTGAATTGAAGGGGAATCAGAAGGTTAAAATGGACCCCAGGATGAATAAAATAAAGATGCCACAAAGAAAGAAAACTTATGCATTTGTGCTCTTGTCTTCTAGGATGACAAAAGCATCCTTGAAATGGTGCACAGCATGAAAGAAACAACTGGATTAACTGTTTGGAAGCTATGTTATTTGGAGGCAGTTCCAAAGTAAATGCAAGTGGAGAGTCAATAAGAAAGTGCTATAAACAGATGGTGGTGTTAAGAAACAGTGGGGCCAGTGTCTGCTCTACCTCAGATCTTCTTTCCACAAGAACTGTAGAAGTTACAGCTGCAAAGACTACCTCTCCATTTGTAGTCATGCAACTGTCTCAATAAAGCAAGGTTTGATAACTAGAAAACTGGGATGTTTTACCATTCACGCATGCTACTTCGGTGCATTTGGGAGACTTCACTTCTTTTTCTGGGGTAACAACAAGAATCTGCCAGACAAGCAGGGGAGGAAGTGAGCCTTCATGAGACGGGAAGTAGAGAAATACCGGCTTGTCCAGCAAAGGTCTCAGCTGAGCATTAGTTTGAGAAGGTTCAGTGATAAAGGCAGGCTCTTATTTGCAGCACTGCAGTAAGCAGCAAGCAGTGAGTCAAGCATTTTATTACCATTTTGCATAAGAGGCAGAATATTAGAGCAACGGAAGTTTTATTGGAAGTAAGATAGCAGCAGTATGGTAGTAGTCTACAGGAAGGGCATATTTTAGGGAAAATATTTTAGGTTAGATTATAGCAGCTTGTTTATCCTGCATTGTGCCAGAGAGATCTCAATGATGTTATTCAATGCTGGTTTTTAGCAGCAGCAAACTGACTATAGATGTCAATCTGATCTCCAACTGAGGCAACTATCTGGAAATCCCAACCTCGCTGATATTTGTAAATACAAAATAAAAGTTAAAGGAAAAAATAAGCAGTTGTAATGAGGCAGGAGAAGCAAGCATGATCACTATCATGAACTTGTGAAGGTGTTCACCACTTCTTTGAACCAGGCTACATAGTTGATAGTCATTGGATATGCATTTGCAAGCCACAGAGAAAGATTAGGGCCTCCACTTCAGTAGATCTGAACACTTGTAACTTGCACTAATTTCAGCTGGAGCTATGGGTGCAGCTTTTCTTCAGATCAATCCTTTCATGTTAATATTAAAATCTACTTATTATTGAATCGATAATCCTTCTCTAGGAAATTTCAGAAAGACTCTAAAAGTAATGACTATGTAGACTTTAGCATTTATATTTGACTATGTAGAATCAGAAAGACGAATGCCAGAAAATCCTCCTCATTGTTCAGTTTCTTACTATCTGCATATGCCTTCATGCATATATGATAGCTCCTGGCACAGGTACGCTGAGATTCATGCAGAGTATAACTAAAGAACTAATAAGTTAAGAGGTAAAGATCTCTTCCTAAATGAAGACTATTTTCCCCTTGTAGAAATCTTCCTAGAAAGCTTAAATCCAGAAAATCCTAATAAAGAATTCTGCATGTTGTGCAAATAAAGCACTGAACTAAAGACTTTACAAGGTTTTTATAAAGAGATTTTTGCAGGAGGAAAAGTTCAAGGACTGGGTTCTTCCTTTGAAAATGCTATTCCTATCAACAGCAACTGGAGGTGAGTGTGCATTTGCACTGAGAGACAGAATCATTAGATAATGATACTCAGAGTACTGCATCTTATACTTCATTGTAGAGAAATATAAACAAAACTATTCCAAAGAAAGTTCTATAATAGTTTAAATATATTACAAAGATTTAGCAAAGAGCAATAAGATCCACTGGCATATTATAATTTTTGCTGCTCTTAGACAAGACAGAAGCTGCTTACCAGCCACTCTCATCTAATGGAACCCATTCTTGATGTTTCCCAATGGCAACAGCTAAAATATGAAGACCAGCCTTCAAGTCACACGTTAAAATACACTGGATCAGTATGCAGATGACCAGAGAGAATCCAGTGGAGCACATAAAAGAAAAACGTTAAAACAAAACGGGTGTGGCACTGAAATAGATCTATGAACAACAATCTGTGGTTAAATAATCCAGTTCCCTATGTTGGCATTTGGGAATTAGCGAGTTAATGCAAATCAAAGGGTTTGCATTCAAGGACAATATTGTGACTCCATCTACATAATATGCCATGTTGTCATGCAATTTAGGACATTCCAATTCCATTTTTGTTCTGAGCAACAGCTCTGAAAACGTGAAGGTCTAGCAGTTCCCCGTTATGAAGATGTTAGATTTGTGGAACTAGAGGCCACTTTAAAAGACTACCCTGATTTTGATGCCCGATACCCTATGAATTTGGAGCTCTTTTGGACAAGGCTTCTAGAATAATGATGATATTTTTCGCTATTTAGCTAGATTTTGGAACAACAGAGTCAACATCTAAATAAATTCTAAAATCCTCAGCTTTGTGTTTTTTCAAACTGAGGCTCAATGGCAGAATGTAAATAGCCACATTATTTCATTACAAAACAGTAAAACAAAGATCTGGGCTGTTTTTTGGAACATGTTAATAGCAATACTATATGAAACCAGTGTGGTTGTCTAAAAAAGAGCTAACCTTGTTTACAGGTGTGTCAGTAGGAAGAGGTTTCATCGCTTATTTTTCAAGGATCTCAGTGTGCAGAGGGCTGGCCAGGATTATGGAAAAAAACACCAGAGTCGTATGACATGTTACATTTTTAGACCTTTCCCACCCCCTTCCCAGCTGTAGCTTTAGGAGAAACGATTAAGAATCATTGGCTGGTCCTTTGGTCAAACAATTCTAGTGTCATGCAGACAATTAACATGTAGTCAACAGAGTCTGAAGCCAAGGATTACATTAACGAAGGGGATTGTTTTTGGCATTACTTTTCAGGATCTGCTATAATCTTGGAGATTTTAGCCATATTGCTGATTCTCTCACTCTCATTTACAATAAACTTGCTCCGACTTGTTGTCGCTGTCAAAGAATTTAATTTTACAAGACCTTCTCAAAGCTCGTTATAGTAGTCTCAGGTTGGTGTGGTCCAGAAATTGACCTTATTACTGTACTCTAGGGGCTTTTTCACTATTATTCCTTCTGGTTGAATGGTATAGACAATACATGACTGACTGATATACCTCAGTGATGATGGCCGTGATATTCTAAGCCAGCAGCAGTCAGAGGTGGGAATTTTGTCAAACTATTAATTGATATGAGATTTTGAAAACATAAAGCTACACAGCAGCGTGCATAATCTTTCAGCTTTCCTGTTTTGGTCACTTTTTACAAAACTGTGCATGTTTTGTAACAGTGTTAAGGAGCCAGACTGATTTAACTGGTAAAATCTATACCAAGCATGGGGCACTAAACAAAGTACTCTGCCCATTTAAGGCCCAAGGCCAGGCTATAATTTGGTGTTGTAGGCAGACAGTCTGCACAAGGCAACCTCCCCAGTTGATTCTGAGCTGAGCAGCCTATGGGATGAACAGGGATTTTGAAGTAACAGGTGAAGACATACTGGGGCAAGAATAGCTCATCCTGACCTGTGCACAAGTTTGTGGTGGGAAGGGTGAATTTTCCAGCCTCTCTCACTTCCCCCTGCAAAAAAAAGTTGCTGGGGTCAAAACCCCAAGTCAGTCAATGAACTAGAATGTCAACTCTGTGGGAAGGGACCTTGTCATTTTCGGCATGCTTGGAGTCCCAAGTGCACTGTGGTACTTACTAAATAAAATAACAGAGAGTAATAATTCATATTATTATTGCCCGTTGTCTGTCCAAGGATATGACTCAAAGACATCATCTCTTCAGAAGATAACAGGATGAGGATTCATAAATGTCATCCCAAGATGTATCAAAAGGGATGCGGACCATATTGTAGAACAATCTCCCAGTCTTCTAGGCTTTGTTCTGGTTTTTATTTTTGGCTTGTAACATCTTTTGGCTGGAAGTGTGCCAGTGTCTGAAGTGTTATTTCTTCTTTTGACTCCTAGAGCCTGGGATAATCTCTTCATATAGAATATGGAACAAAGTTTTCAGTTTTATAATACATGGGACCTGGTGGCAGCACTTCCATTACTCAATGTCGGGAGTGTCTAATAATGCTTAATCCATAGTGGAATGTTATTCTCTCGTAAAGCCAAAACTATTTGGTCTGATCATTCAAATTGTTAGATCCATGGGCAGTTTCTATTAAGCTTAACAGGACAATTCACATATATACAAAAGGACTACTCAAATGAGAAAAGGTCCATAGTATAAGATTTGTATGTACTGATTTGGTGTTTTTGAGCACTGCTGTTTTGCATAACTTTGCATTGTGAAAAAAGCCCCAACATTTTTCCTTCCAGCACCAAAATGATTCCAATTTATTTCAGTGTGAGGCTAGCAAACTATATTGTCAAAGTGTGTGTGTGCTTATTATAAACCACTCTACAAAAATAAAAAAGGATTAAAAAAAATCCAAGTAATTTTTAATTCTGACACTGATTGATGTCGATATTTCTGACCAGTTTTATGTTGCACAGATTTTAAACAATATCTTCCTCTGATCTTCAGTGCTGTAGTTATAAATACTTGATAGCATTTTCATAAAAGGATCTTTTTACAATATGCTTAATGAGAGGTTCTGCTTCAGATATACAAGTAAAAAGAGACCTAACCTAATATGGTGATATTCTGATACTCACTAAATGGCACGTATTCTGAAAAATCCTCTGCCAAAAAAAGCTTCAATTATTATACCTGTTTATTTCCCAGTCACTGTAATGTACCAATTTTTCATGTAACCTCTAACTGAAAAAATGTTATATTTACAATCACTTATAAAATTCTCTAAACAGTAGCACGACAGATGATGTGGCTACTATAAGATCATTCATCACCTGTCTGTAATCATGAACTTGCTATAAACTGGGTGGAAAAAAAGTTGATTTAATCTTTTGGTTTAAGGGAAAAAAAAGTTATTTGTGATTATGCGACATTTGCTTTCCATTTCCACAGCCAGTTAGGGTTCACAAACATGAAAATCCATTATGGAATGGTACATAAAGTGTGACCGATTCTTGTTCAGTCAATTAGTGAGTGAAGTCTGAATATGATGTTTATCTGCTAATCTGCATCTTTAGTACAGACACAAGTAAGGGAGGTATTAACAAACGATTGGATTTAACTTCTTTCGAGTAACTGGTTCATCAAATTCCACTTTTGCTGATTATATGTATACACACACAATACAGCAGCCTGCTTTCTTGCAATAAATATGGAGACAATATATGAAAGAGTTATAAGTATGCAACAGGAAAATAAAATGTAACACTAGAATTACATTATTTTTAGGGTTCTCTAGATATTTATGAAGTTTGTTATTAATATAGAACCTCTCTAGAACTCTCTAGTTGGCCCCTTTGTTTCTACATTTATTAAATATGGACATATTATTTCTCTAAATCCAATGCTATTTTTGTTTTAGAAGAATTACTACAGTGACTTGCACATGGAAATTATCTCGCACATCTGTATTCTGATTATGATATTTAGTGCAAGGGTCATGAATAATAAAATTGCTAAATATGCTTATTGCCATCTATAAATAAAGGTTATCATATTCGAGAAGGTTTTGTTTTTGGAGTGTGAGAACAAGTAGGGTTAGTTGCAAGACAATAGTGCTTTAATTTTACTATGAAAATAAATACTTAAATTTATAAATATTCAAATGGTTTTCAAAGTGCAGCATACCCAAATTAATACTTACAAAATGAACACAGTGGCAGAATTGCAGAAGTTCACATTACATGTCTAGAAAGTTCACAGTTCTAGTAGAGATACAGCTCTTATAAATGTCAGTGTCCTATCAAATGAGACTACAGTACTTCAAGTCATTCAATGACTTCAGTTAGAATAGAAAAGCAAGCATTTATGCTGCCTGATAATAATAAAAAATACGCTGAAGTAGTTTAGTTTATTAAAATGACTATTGTTTCTATCGTTTTAATTTCAGTGATATCTACTTTTCTGCTTATGTTTCATTACCTCATCAAAAAGCCTGTCACTCAAATGAAAGTTAGTCAGTAGACAACCCTGTAGGCCATATAACCCAAATAAAAATTAAAATGCAAGTTGTTTTGGAAAGTTTCTCTAAAAGGACTTTCATGGAATTGACAGGTGCATTAGGTGTGGGCACATGTACAGGTTGTGAGACATCACAAGTGTTCAAGTAAAAAAAATTCCGTTGGCTGGAGTCAAGGGAAAGACTGTATCTCATTACTTAAAGTGAAAAAATCTTATGCCAAAAACAAAACCAGAAAGTGTGCCTGTTTCTTGCCCTGCTCTGAAGCCTTTCTTATTACAGTTCCTATTACATTTAAGACAGAATGGAAACAAATACCTTTTCCATAAATGTCTTGATACATACTATCGACTTTATTAGTGAATGAAATTGCTACTATAGACTTTTATGATTAAAAGTATTTTTAAAAGGTACCTTTTTGTGTTCAGTATTATAGGTTTTCAAACTAATTTCTACAGGAGCCAATGGCTTTAATTGGCATTATGGTTTTCTATGCCTACTTTCCCATATGAGTGGCCTATGGGCACATCTACATGTGAAATTTTACAGTGCCTGAATAAACTGCGGAGCTTATTGGTCCAGAGTTAATTGCTTCTGGGTGTGCCATTTGAACATGTGCCTGGGAGCAATTAACTCTGGACCAATAAGCTCCGCAGTTTATTCAGATGCAGCACGTACAGCCCAGGCAGAGCAGCCCCAGTTGGCAGGGAGCCCTGGGGCTCATTCCCTCACCTCAGTGTGCTGCCAGCCCAGGGCTTCTCCTCCCAGTTCAGTGTGTTGTGGAAGGCCTGGCTGGGGTATGAGGGCGCTTCATCACAGGGCTATTTGGCAGGCAGCTCCCACACTGAAGTGCCCCAGCCAGCTGAGGCAGCATCTACATGTGCACTGTGACAGAATGTTTTACTTCACAGCAGCACAGTACTTGTATTTACAAGTGTTATCTTGCTGTGGAGTAAATTAGTTTACTCCAGCCTAATAGGGGTGCATGTGTAGAAGCTGAGATGTTTACTGCACAGCTAATTAGTCAACTGCCATGTAAACATCTCTTATAGATGTATTCTGTGAGTGCTAGCTCTGCTACACTTCACACTTTGCACAGCCCACCACTACTATCAGCAGGCTCCATTATGATATTTTTCCATTCAGTGTTGAGTTTCTGTAGACCTCCAGAGCTTGCTGAAAACCTGATTGAGTAAGGAACCACTACTGAACTCTTAAGTATACTAAATCACAAAAAAGAAGCTTATAAGAAGTGGAAACTTGGACAAATAACTAGGGAAGAATATAAAAGCATTGCTTGGGCATGCAGGGATGAAGTCAGGAAGGCCAAAGCACAACTGGAGTTGCAGATAGCAAGAGGAGGATCAGGGAAAGTGTATGGCCCTTACTGAATGGGGGAGGCAATCTTGTGACAGAGGATGCAGAAAAGGCTGAAATGCTCAATGCCTTTTTTGCCTCAGTCTTCACAGGCAAGGTCAGCTCCCAGGTCAGCTCCCAGACTACTGCATCAGGCAGCACAGTTTGGGGAGGAGGTGAGCAACCCTCAAAAATGACAGAACAAGTTAGGGACTACTTAGAAAAGCTGGACATGTACCAGTCCATGGGGCTGGATGGGATGCACCCAACAGTGCTGAGGGAGTTGGATGATGTGATTGCAGAGCCATTGGCCATCAACTTTGAAAACTCATGGCGATCAGGAGAGGTCCCGAATGATTGGAAAAGGGCAAACATAGCGTCCATATTTAAGAAGGCAAAAAAGAAGGATCCAGGGAACTATAGACCAGCTAGCCTCATCTCAGTTCCTAGTAAAATCTAAGCATTTGGAGGAGAAGAAAGTGATGAGGAACAGTCAGCATGAATTCATCAGAAGCAAGTCATGCCTGAGCAACCTGATTGCCTTCTGTGATGAAGTGATTGGATCTGTGGATGTGGGGAGGCTGGTGGATGTGGTGTACCTTGATTTTAACAAGGCTTTTGATATGGTCTCCCACAACAGTCTCGCAGACAAGATAAAGAAGTATGGGCTGGATGAATGGCCTGTAAGGTGGATACAAAACTGGCTGGAGCATCAGGCTTACAGAGTAATAATCAATGGCTTGGTATCCAGTTAGCAGCTGGTATCAAGTGGAGTGCACGAGGGGTTGGTCCTGGGGATGGTCTTGTTCAATGCCTTCATCAATGACTGGGAAGATGGCATAGAGTGCATCTTCAGCAAGTTTGCAGATGACCTGCAAACAAGCTGGATGGAGTAGTGGATACACAGGAGGGAAGGGCTAGGATTCAGGGTGACCTAGACAAATTGGAGGACTGGGCCGAAAGGAATCTCATGAGTTTCAACAAGTGCAAGTGGAAAGTCCAGCACTTAGGACAGAAAAATCCCATGAACCATTACAGGCTGGGGGCTGAGTGGCTGGGCAGCAGCTCTGGAGAAAAGGACCTGGAGGTTACAGTGGACAATATGCTGAATATGTGTCAGCAGTGTGCCCTAGCTGCCAAGAAGGCTAACAGCATACTGGGCTGCGTTGTTGCCAGTAGGTCAAGGGAAGTGATTATTCCCCTCTATTCAGCACTGGTGAGGCCACATCTGGAATGCTGTATTCAGTTTTGGGCCCCCACTACAGAAAGGACATGGACAAATTGGAGAGAGTCCAGCAGAGGGCAACAAAAATGATGAGGGGCCTGAGAGACATGACTTAGGAGGAAAGACCGAGGGAACTGCGCTTATTTAGTCTGGAGAACGGGAGACTGACAGGGATTTAATAGCAGCCTTCAACTACCTGAAAGGGGTTCAAAAGAGGATGGGGCTAGACTGTTCTCAGTGGTGGCAGATGACAGAACAAGGAGCAACAGTCTCAAGTTGCACTGAGAGAAGTTTAGGTTGGATATCAGAGAGATTTTTCTTACTAGGAGGGTAGTAAAACACTGGAACAGGTTACCCAGAGAGGTGGCAGAAGCTCCATCCTTGGAGGTTTTCAAAACCCAGCTAGACAAAGCCTGGGCTGGGATGATCTAGTTGGAGCTAGTCTTGCTTTGAGCAGGGGCTTGGACTAGATGACCTCCTGAGGTCCCTTCCAACCCTCATTGTCTATGATGCTAGGCATTAAACCTAGGGATCCAGCAACATATTGGCAACTGTGAGTTGCTTTAGTTTCAGCGAAGCCACTGTGCTTCTGTAACAGGTGAAACTTGGATAATTTTAAATTGAAATGACGTATTTTGGATTGATGGATCAGAATCAGGCATATCACGGAAGACAAATATTGACCATTGCTCTGAAGAGGTTGCTGCTTCTCCATAAAACTGTCATATTTTAAATACAATATTAAATAAGGGCATACCATAGTGGATACATTTTAAAATGAGTATTTGATAAACAAACAACCCTCTACATCTGTAACAACTTATAACTTCTCTGAAACGAAGTGCCAGCTTTCAAGGGTGCTCAGTTCCCACTAAAATCCTGAAAAGAAATGAGCAGATATTTAAAAGGGAATCAAAAATCAAGTGAATTTCTGGGGGTTGGGCCTTTCTTGAGATCTGGTTACTAAATGTGAACTATAATCTTTTGAAATCTGGCTTTCAACATACATCCGGTTTTTGATGGAAAGAATGTTGGCTATTATATACGCTGATGAGCTTTGCTAATTTTCACCAATTTAGTGTCTCATAATACAATATTACAGGTATTTCTTAAAGCTGCAACCCAGAAATCATTGGAATATGACAATATCCTAGCTTTTTCAGTCCTCACAGTAAAGCTTGAAAAATGTGAAGTTCATACGGCATAAATATTTAGAAATCAGGAAACAAATTGCAAACGTCCCCAAATTATTTATTTTAAATATTGCGACACTTAAGCCAATCATATGAGGGGAGAGGAGACTGCTCATTATATTCAAGAGCATAGGTCAGGTTCTGTCTACATGTAAGAGAAACATGCAGCCAGTAAACACATTTAATTTTTGTTCTTCCTTTCTAACCCCTAAGAAGATTCTGTAAAGGTTCATGCCCTGATAAATATAAGGTTTTCATGAATTCTCAAGCATTAAAGGAAGGCCTGTTTGCTAGTATGTCTAGTTAAAGAGCAGCTTTCCAGTCTCACATAGTTCAGCCATTCAAGAAAACCAGAAGCTGTATCTCCAGAGCCACCAGCACAGCTGCTGGTGGAGTTCACCAAGAAGCTATATGTTACTGCTGGAAGAATAACTTGCACAGTTAGCATCTGAGTCCTCTGATATTTTGCTTGATACCATGTGGAGGTACTGACCTGCTACTGGTAGAGTTAAAGTGAAATAACTGAGTGAATATTGGTCAGTACCTGATTCTACAAAGTAACTGAAACTTAAGGAAAAATATGATTAAAAAAAAATCATGGCATGTTTTTTTTCCTTAGGTAGGAATGCTGTTTCTCTATGATCCTGCTCTTCCTCCTTTTACTCATGGGAGTAAGCTTTCCTCTGGCAAGGAATTGCATTCACATAAAGAAAATTCTTGAATGAGTAAAGATTAGGCTGAAGGATCATTTATTTCAGTTAGCCCTTCATCACCAGGATGTTGTATAAAATGTATTTGTACACACACTGGTGAATTTCTAAGCGCTGTATGTGTGTTCGAATGCTTAAGATCAATAGCTCAATTGACAATAAAAGATGTGCACTAAACAATGCTGAGGGGTGGTTGTACATTTCTTCAATGGGGCATGACATTTGCTGGGCTAGAGGGATACTGACAACATTTCTCTGGCCCCCAGCTTTCTGTAATATGTATGTTATACTAGTAAAAATTATACTAAAAGTGAAACATCGTGACAACACTTAGTATTAAACAAGCTAGAGGTGTAAGGAATGCTGAGGAAGTTGTTCACCATAATTAAAGAGGTTTGGAGGCCAGAGGAACAAATGACAACTGATCTTGATTTAGTTGGAAAAATGAGTCATATCACTTATTATTAACTATTAAAGTAATTTAAACCCTTTTGAGAATAGATCTAACACAGCAGTGCTTTGAAGGCTTGATATGTCTTGTAATCCATAGATTATTGAAGTTAATTTCTCTGCTGAGATCATGCTATCAGTAAAAAATGCATGTATACTAAAATGGTGTGTTTTTTGTTGTGTGTGTGTTTTTTTTTTTTAACAAAGATGTATTTTAATTGGGTTTCTATTTATACTGCACTCAATGAAGGTATGGAGGCTGCATGTGGGAGAAACCTTCCACAATTCTGGCTCGCAGAGCATACAGAAAAGAATACCATTCAACCACAAAGTACACCCAAACCTTTCATTTGGGTTTGGATGTGCTTGTGGGTGCACAGAATTCTTTTCTGTGTATTTCTTTGACACATATAATTTAAGCTACATTTTGCTTTAGAGACCCTGAACGGATAAGGAAAAGAAGGCAATAACAATATGTTGATTTATATCACCATGAAACATTTTTTCCATACTTCAAAGTAATTTTAATTGAATTTAATCCTCTTGACTTTCATTTACTTATAAATGAGTTTTAGTTGTAATGTTAGAATGAAACTTACTTCAGCAGCGAACAGGTTTTTAGTGTTTTGATTATAGATTATTATATAATGCTTCTTGGGCTAGAAAATACTGCATGTTAAACAGTGTCCCATACTAAGCTATTTTAAAAACTTGCTCTGTTTTACAGGTAGTGGAGAGGCACATTCATTTACATAAAATGTACAACTAATTTTGAAAAAGTACAAATGTTGGTGGTAATGATTAAAATTACTGTAAATAATTTACCAATTTATGCCCACAATGAAGAAAAGCTGTAAGTAGAAAATTGAAAAAAACAAACAAACAAGATTTTGATATGAATATTTTCCAAAGAAGCTATTCTCCTGTACAATCCCAGTTCTGCATCTGCATGTATCTATCATTTTTTAAGTTCTTCATCCATAGATCATAGGACACTAAGAGCCCAATTTATTAAAAATTTAATACTCTATTTAAGATGGATGTTGCTATACGTGGGAGAGAAAGCATGGAACAGTTTTATTGTGCAAAGTTACATTTTTCCCATTCAATGAACTCCTGTTTCTCCATGATTGTAACTGGACAGTTCTTCTCAGTTAATCACCAAACAACTTTACAGCTGCATAATTATATATGCAAACAAAGAAAAACCTGACTGAAGGAGCATTTGGTATAATCTCAGTCCATTATAAGAGGGCACAACTTCTACCTACCTAAACCCACACACCCACACATGCACACTGATGCCTTAGAGTTTATGACTCAATCTTGCACTTGTTTCATATGTGAAACTTCTGCTGAAATCTATAGGCAATCCTCATGGAATAGCCCCAGGACTGGGCCTTTAAGTATTTACATTGCATAGGAGTTATGTTTGTAATTCCTCCCCCCTCAATCAAGAGTTCAAGGGTTTTGCTCAGGCCAATCTTTCCTGAATTTCTAGTGCCACTGTGACTAAAACATGCCACTTCAGACAATAGTTTCAGAAGACTGAGCAGTGGCAATGAAGTCTGATGGTATGAATGGTGCTGACTTTGTCTGAGGGCAGCTTTTCAGAAAGTGAAGCATGGCAACCTATTTTTCCTGTCAATGAGTTAGTGGAGTGTAGGGAGATGTGCCTGAGTACCAGGTATTTCATTCGGGGCTGATCACTAAAGGGGTTCTGAAGACAGAGATCACAGATGCTTTGGAAGGTGTCTCAGTTGACTTCTCTGCCATTTTGCAGAAGGGAGGGTCAGGTATGCAATACCCCAACACTGCTGCCTATGACAGTTACAAAATCTAACTAAATATTTGAAAAGCCTTCCTAAATATCACATTTTCCTCACACAGAGAAACAAGCCAGAAAACAATATAGTCTTTCCTTTCAGGCTAGCTCTTCCAAGTAAGCAATGCTTCAGGCTAGCTCAGCATTGCTTACTTGGCCTTGTATGAGCCATATCTCTAGGTTCAATTCTAACTTTGAATTGCACATTCAGACCATCCCAATCTGCTTATTCCTTCTTACCACGTACATAGTAATCATAGAATTTCCATACATGAAACAAATAATAAAAAAATTGCTCCTATAATATCCAACTACTTTCCTGACACAATAAATACACATCCAGTAAGCATTTATTCCTGCCCATTAAGGTAAATCACCATTTATAACATCCAAAATTTGTCTGCCTATGAGACAATTTTAAGACTTTACCAATGTATACTTTGAAAGCATGGCATGCTTACTGACTAGGCTGAAGACACAGGTCCAGATGTGTAACTTCTTAATTTTTCACACCCTAAATGGTGTGTAGGTGGACAGGATGAGCGTTTACCTGCTCATGCAGGGGCTGTGGAAGTGGTGGCAGTGGCAGTAGCACAGGCTGCTGCTGCCTCAGCATAACCTTCTGCAACCTAGGCTGTGGCACAGACATAAACTCCCTGAAGCTGCCATTATGGCGCTGCCTCTGAATCAGTGCCCAGGGCTGAGGCCCTAGTTGCCCCCTACATTACACTACTGCACACATCCATCAGGAAAGTTCCCATAATGCATAAGGCTGGATGCATTCTAACAGGGAGAATATTCATGCAAACAGATATTGTGCAGCTAAGTCTTGCATATGCTGTTTTGAAAATATGTAGGTTGGCAATACACAATCATATACTAGACTCCAAAAAACAAAACAAATGCAGAAGTCTTGTTAAATGTATATGCAGCGGCACCATCCAAAGCTCAGGGTGCTTACTATAACTACAGTATCCTCTTACATAGTAATGTGTGATTTCCTATTCAAAGTAATTACTAGGGAGGGCACATGTTGAATTTTTAATGGTGCCTACTCTAGGCAGCAGAAAGTTGTAAACTAGAAATAATAAAGATCTTCCTCTAAGAGATATATCTGTCTATATACTCTGCTTAGGAAAATTACAAAGGACAAATAAAATATGTAAGTATAAAGTTCACAATAAACTGGAGATTAAACGCACCACCTTAAATAGGCAAGTGTAGATTCTTCAAACTTAAATTTCATATTATGCTGTATTTTTGTGTCCATCCAGTAAGTTACTGTTATCTCCTGAAAGAAGTTCTTACCCAGGGTCAGTGATGACCCTATTTTGGTCTAACACTCTTCCTGCTCTGATGTTACTCCTAGGGCAGAACTCAAATGGAAAAAAGAAATCAGCATGTTTTGCTTTTTTAATCAGTTTGTGTCCCTGAATAGATAGGCAGACTGACAGACAGCTACATCTAGAGAGAGATGCTTAAAGAAGTTTGAATGAAAGAGAAACCATTTTGGAGATATTCTGAAACTGTCATTGTTTCTATTTCCTCCCTAATCTATTATGGGAGTCATAGCAGTGTATTGTCACCATGATAGCATAGTTCATTTCATAACCTAGAAATACTGATACCAGTTATGCACCCAGGCACACAAACTTGTATGAAAAAGCATAACATTCTGATTTTTTTCCATTTGAGTTTGTTCTTAGGACTAAACTAGAGTTAAAAGTGGCCCCTTTTTTCTAGTACATACAGATGCTCATTACTAATTACTATGGTTGAAATTTTTGACCTGAGAACTGAACTGCAGTGAGAGCTGCAATATAAACTCTTGTTCACTGAGGTCATGCTACTGATTTTAACAGTATGAAAGACCCATTTTAACATTTGTCAGATAGAATGAGTCAAAGCATTTATAGAATCTATTGCTCTTAAATATCTGAGGTCATTTTAAGAGGTTGTCTGTTACTACAGGTCAAAAATAGAAATTATGATCAAAGAAAAGATTTGCAGATCTTTATACAATAGGAAAGGAGTTCTTCTGAAGCAGCTGCAGAGAAAGAACAACGTACCATGCTGCTACATGGCTGGCAGAAAAGCAGCCACTGGAGGGAGCTAAGTTAGCATTTCTCTCCAAAGACTCCCCAACACTTGGTCAAAGATACCCCAAACCTATCAAAGAACATGGAAATACAGAAGACGTAAACTAATGGTTGATTCATTTTAGATAAAAAGTGTATTCAGATTTGGTAAAGTTTTCATGATACCAGGCTACAGCATCAATGCAAGGAGGGTTCCTTCTTTAACATGGCCTGCTGATGTATGGTTCAGTTAAAGGACTGGGCAACGTGGAACTCAGTACTTACACCATTCTTTCATTGCCTTGCTTAGCCCATCTTGCCCATTTGGACAGGAGGAGGGGACTATCTTATATATAGATCACTTCTACCGCCCTTATAGCTGTAGGGAATCCACCTGCACATGAGAAACTATTCATTGTGAAACTTCAACTATTTGAAAGCCTCTCTCTTCATGTTAGCAGACCAGGGAATCTGCCCTGTCTGTCTACTAGCTATAAATTAAGATTGGTATCTAAATATTTGCTATTTTCAAGTTACTATCAATACACTCAAATAATACCAAAATCATGCTAGTCATAATAACAACAGAAGGAACCACTGCACTGCAACCTCTTGAAAAAAATGGTTGAAATAATGACACAGAACATATGGCATAGCTGACCACAGGAAGGTCAAGGGACCAGAAATTAATAATTGGATAAAACAACACCTCGTTATTCAGTATATCTATATTTTTATTAATTGGTTGGACCAACGTCTAGTTATCTACTACATGAGATTAGGGTTACTACTGTCCAGAATATTATACCATGCTGAACAGCTTGTATTTAATTCAGTATTATTTTAGCAAAGGATGATATATGGCAAGAGTATCAAACTTTTGTCCTGATCCACCCCCCATCTCTCCCTGAGCTAGATCCAGACCACAGGTCTCATCACAGGCCAGATCTGAACCTACCTCTGGTGGCAGGGGAGTGGCATCAGGGAGATGGGAGGAGTTAATGTAGTCATTGCTCACCTGCTGCCACCCTAACCGGCTCTATACCCTGGAATTTGACAGCAGGTCCACCACTGAATTTCCAGTCCCTCTAAGGTTCCCACAAGCCTGGTCCTGCCTGATGGCCAGATGCTTGACATCTCTGGTATATGGTTCATAAGACCTGAGAGTATTTGGTACTAAAATATGTAATAGCAAATACAAGACTGAAATACACAACTGGCAAGAACTCAGTACTTGATGGAAAATCAGTATTCTGCAGAAATACTAGCATATGGTAAACAATATTCCTTGTCTATAGAATAGCTGGCTTTGATGTAGCACTTGTTATCCATAGCTCTTAAACCTTTCCTCTTATTTTACAGCTTTGATTGCACTGGCCTGTAACTGGAAGGTATCATAATGTGAAAAAACTGTAAGTACCTGCCTTTATCACACATCAACTTGGTATTAGGCTAATATGGCAGTGTTAATAAGCTATGGTGGGAATATTGAAAATGCAGTAGAGTTTTAATGCTGTATTGATAAAAGACTGACACTTCTGCTCATTCAAGCTCAGCTGCAATTGGGCCTAGCAAATTATATATAGCTGTATTTCCATCGTCATAAACTTAGAAGAAAAGTATTTAGGGTCCTTCAACATTTGTAACCTGTATTCACTCTGCATTTGCATATATATTCTTCATACACTGAGTGCATTAAACATCAAATTTCAGTAAGTTTTTATTCCAAATGGCCAATACGCCAAACCCCCATTGTGTAATCAGTGAAATCATGTAATAGTTGCAGTAAACAAAATATGCAAGAACATTTATAAACACATGCTTTTGTATGTAAATGTATGTTTCTATATATTCATACAGAAAATGCATGCTCGTGTGCATGTGTTTGAGTGTGTGCGAATGTTGTTGTGACATCTAACTATTAAAAGACCCGGAATTTGTTGGAGGTTTTTAGGTGGTTATTAATGAAAACAAATGTAGTTTGCCAGCCACTGTTGCAAGTAAAGTAAATGGGAAGATGTATCAGACTCATAACAGCACAGTGAGAAACACTATACAGTTTTCAATAATCCAGGTATTGCTCATATTAGTGTAATACAATCTGAGTATGATAAACTGTATATAGGTATACAGGTAAACTGTATATAGGTATGGCCTATACTCATACTCAGATACAATCTGAGTATGATAAACTGTATATAGGTATGGCCACATAGCCAATTGTAATGGGCTGCTCCTAAGTTTTAATCACAGCTCAATATACTTTTTAAGTAAAACATCAAAGAAAGCCCAAAACATAACAAAAAATAACACACACACAGACCTCGCACATGATTACGGAGCAAGGTCATCCTCAGTGTAACTCCACTAACTTTAAAGGATTACTCCAGTGAAGAATCTGCTCCCCCATATCTAATTTATCCAAGCAGGAGTTTAGAGAAAACTGAATTTTTAACAAGAGTTTTACAGATGTCTGCTAAAACCTTAATAGAAGCTTCGAGCCAGAAACTCCTATAATTCAACCCTTGAACTTTTGAACAACAATTTTATTTAGAAAGTTGATTTATTCATAAGTAAATAGGATACAGTGTGGATGAAGTACAAGGGATCAGGAGGCAGTTATTAGATTTATAAGTACAAAAGCCTCACTGTTGCAGACAGTGGAGGCTCAGCAGTTACTGTACCTTTCAAAACTAATATGTAACCATATCTGTTTTAAAAGAGTGATTCATATTACTCCGAATGCATGAGAAACTCTTTCTCATCCCCACCACAGGAAACTTGAGTCTGATTTTAATGAGCTTCAATTGGAATGTGGCCTTTGAAAAGTAGTGCATTTGAAAAGATGGAACATTAAATTTTGTAATGATGTAAAACATCTTCAATTTTTGACAGGACAATGGTGCTTATTGTGCTTTATGGGCCCAGTGGTGATTCAAAGGTCACTTTGTATATGACTCCACAGACAGGGGCAGCAGTGAATGAAAATTAGGTTACATGTGATCAGCTTTATTATTAATCAGATGAAAATGGATTTTTAACATTTTTCTAATGAGCAACAGAGAAAGAAGAAAATACCATGAATAAGACTACAAGAGGGAACAGCAAGACTAAAATGCACTATGGGCATAACTAAACTAATGTGCATTAAATCTGAAATCCTTAAATACTATCTCAAGAAATAAAATGCAGCTGCATATTTTTGTGTCATAAATATATAGAAAACTGCTGAAATACCTACTGTAATTTACTATCTCTGTCCTTTGTTTATAACTAACTAATGAACTGATTTCTTCTTACAGTATATTATAGCAGCCCCAGATAGCACTGCTATGCTTAAGGTTGTGTCAGCGTTTCCAGTATAAATCCTGTTTTTCAGGGGTTTATAACTCAGCTGTAAAAATGCAGCCCCGGCTAAAACTTGGCATACAAGGTCTCTGCTAGGAAGCACATTTATTTTACAAATTTCCCCCAAAATGTCTGTTGGACTATTCTGGTATTACATGAATGTGAATTATATAAATACCATAAAAGTTTACTAGCTTTGGACTTTGCACTTGTTTAACTTTATAAACAGCCTTTGATTTAAAAAATGCACACACATTTATAATGTAATAAATGAAAAATGCCTTTGCTCCAGTAAGAAGAAAAGTTGATAATTAATATGTGTTGCTAAAGTCAATCCTTTTCTCTATACTTGAAAATGTTGATCCTATACAGAATAAGTGTGTGCTGGGTTTTTTATACACTGACAGATTTTCAGACTAAAAGCAACAGTGTCATGGAATAAGACTGCTGAACATTTACCTGAGAATCAAGATGCAGGCATCTCATATTTGGACCTTAAGCTAATAACATCATTGATTACGTGGATTCTGCATGTCCAACTCTGCCAAACAAAGCAGCATTTGGCTAGTAAAATCCTAGGTGGATTAGCAACTGGTGAAGAAAGGAGTGGCTTGTAGAGTCCAGGAACACATTTCAGTTAACCATCCTTGGAGAAGGACCACATAGTATCATAGAAAAGTAGGGCTCGGAGGGACCTCTGAACGTCATTTAGTCCAATCTTCTGCCTGAAGCAGGATCATCCCTATCCAAAGCATCCCATACAAATCCTAAAATAAAACTACACAGTCAACTCTGTCACACAAGCACATGGCACAGCACCCTTTGGTAAAGCAGGGGGACAACTGCAGTCAGTTGTCCTGCAAGGATTGCTAAAATACATTCAAAGGGTCCAAGGAAGAGGACCACACCCCCAACTACTGAAAACCAAAAACCTCCACCGACCTTCTTGACCCCAAATGCGGCAATGGGTCTGTTCCTGAGTGAAGGGGCAAGCCCTTCTAGTCTACACCCTCTGGTTTTAGTCCCAACAGGAGCATTGGTAGACCCAATCAAAATCCGCAGCATTGGCTGCAGCCAACACTCAATGCTTCTGCGGAAGATGGAGCCCCCCCCCCCGGATGTGTAGCAACAGGAGGAGAAGAAAAGAATCCTTCCTGGCCCCATGTGGCAACCAGCAAGGGCCAGAATTATAGGAAATACCTTTGGTATAGTATAGGCATAGCTACTATGGCTGATACACAAACTCAAGAGCAGCCTCTTGAGTTCACAACAAAGCCTTTGAGGTGCCCTATGCCTTTTAAATCTTGCCAGTCACTATTGCATATTGTTAAAAATTCTGGATAGAGACTAGTTCAAGTAAAGTAATTTGCAACTTTAGCAGAAAAATCACTATTAATGTTACAGTGTTTCAAAGGAACAACGTGTAGGGGCACCAGTGAAAGCGATAGTACTGTAAGAGGTTTGGGGACTTTTAAAAAGGCCTTGTACCCTTTGGTCCTAATCCAAAGGGCACTGCAGTCAATAGGCATTTTTTCATTGACTTTAGTGGCATTTGGACAGGGCTTTAATGTCCACAGGAAGGAATAAGTACAATTGATCTAAAATTTATACAATTCCAAAGCCAAAAGCCTTCTGACAAAAACCTTGCTTGTGTAGAAAGGTAAATCCTGGGAAGGGATGAAGTCTGTTAAATTGCACTATTTTTACTACAGCATCAGTGTTATAGAGGGAATGCCTGCCAGGCACTTTACATAGCTTCCTGCATTAAAAACTGTATTACTAAATGCACTATTTCAGATTCCAGAAGAAGACTCATTTTGGAGTAGGACTGAGGTTTGGGCCATCCCCAGGCAACAGGTTCTGCAGACACTCTTCTGAGAAGACAGTGCCTACAGGATTCTGGATAAGCCACTTCAGAGACCAAAATCGGTACACTCTTTAAAAAGGTGTAGTGGGCAGCCTTGTCCCCTACCACCCTCTATCTAGCACCAATTGTGGCAGAGGGAGCTTAGCCAAGTCTCTTGCCACATCTAGTGTCCATGCTAGCCTACAGCCATGACTTTCTGACTGCCTGCTGCACTGGTGGTATATGGAGAGAGTGCTGTACTTTCCTTTTCAGTGTCCTTGTGTATCCATGCAAGGACAACCACAATCTAGGCCTAAGGCTGCTTAAATAAAATTGCATAAATGCAGTACAATTGAATTGTAATGGAGATGCCAGTCCTTTCTGCTATAGTAAGTGCATAATGCTTAAGCAGACCCAGTGGTATTTACTTTTACAAACAAGAAAAAGGAAAAGAGAATACATTTTCTGTAGCTGATATTAAACTGTATCCTGCCCTTTCAGGGAATAAATTCAATGATTTAACAGGTCTTTATCATCTCTCACAATTATTGTCCTCTATTTTTATTTTGGAAAGAGCTAGGATGTGTTCTAGACTACATGGGAAGGTTGTTGAAATGGGGTGCAATCGCCAAACAAGAAATAAGTAACAGTCATAACCTGAAAGTAGAAACAGGGCAATGATCAACAGCAACTGGCCCAGCAACTGATAGCAACAACTGGACTACAGCAGTTGTTGCCAGTAATGGGTTTGTGGCAAAACAATAGCACAGTTCTTAGCCAAGGCTGAAAGGACGCACAGCTATTTGGGAGTTCAATAGCCTTTGTTGTATTGGTCACTGAGCCACTAAGAAAGATTTGCCCAATGAACATGAATAACAATAAAAAATGACATAGGAGGTAATTCATCCAGAAGGATTAAGGGAGCAGAAGGGAAGGAAATGGAGTAGGCAAATTGGAAACCTACATCTATTGTGGACTGGGAATTGGAGCTCAGCACCAAGCCTTTTTTGTTCAATAATGTAGAAGGAGTTAAAGAACAGGCTGGGAGCCATGAGAGGAGGAGGAGAAGGAGGCGAAGAAGGAGAAGAAGAATTATTACGTTACCAGTTTGGTACACAGGGCACATATGGATCATGGCCCTTATGCCAGCCCAGGGGTTGAAGAAGTGGGAATGGAGAGTTACAGAAGTAGCACAGCCAGGTGTGGGTGAGCTAGGAACCAGTTCTATATGCCATTTTACAGGGGGTGCCATAATGGCAGTGCCAGGGCAACCTGCCCTGCAGCACAGCATCCTGGCACTGAAGCCGTCTGTGCCGCAGCAGCCTGTGCTGTGGGAGAAGCCACAGTTCCCCATGTGCGGGGCAATAAGATAAGACCAAATTCTGGTTCACCCTAGTTACACCTCTTAGTTACTGAATTGCCTTATTTTGGGTATCGAGGGAATTTTTTACCTCTTCACCCCATCACGTGGCAGATGAACTTAACCATTAATTAGCAGGAACAGGTTAACATCAATAGGTTATGGATGCGTTCTTGGATGAGTATTGAAAATGTGGTTCTCCAGTGATCATCTAAATGTCTCTAAACTCTTTGGTCCATGAAAGTAAACAGAAAATCTTCAAGAAACAGACTTTGTTATGTAATTTTCTCATTTCCTGGTTTATATTTGGGTGAAGATACGCTGCTAATTAGCCTTCCATTTGTGTTTCTGGTTTCAGAGAAAAGTAGGAAATAGTTAACATGCCGGTAATCATTATAAATAAAAAATTGATATCTAAAATTATTTATTATATAATATATATTATTTTATATTAATAAAGAGAATGGAAATTTGGTTCCTATTTGAGGCAGGCTTTGATTAGCTCATCTTCTACCAGATATGCCTGAAAATAAATGAATTATTCTTAAAGATGCATTTTTCTTTAAGAAAATGCATAGAATTTGAAATAAAATATAGAAGAGATGCCATAGTTATATTTCTGTTTATTAAGGTAGACAGCTATGTAAAGTGTATAGAACAAATTGGCATGAGTTCCTGCAGCACTGAAGCTCCTTTGTGAAATTAGTTAATTAGTTCTTTTTTTCCAAGGAAAAAAAAAACCCTTAAAAAACCTTAGCTTGAATAAATTTGTAGTAAGCACACAAATGAAGAAATTTGCTTTTCTGGGCTAATTCTGTTTTTCTTTCCTTAAGGAATCTTCATACACCCACTGGTGCAGTGCTGTGCATCCTGGATAAAAGCAGTTTGGTAAAGAATACACATTTACAAATATATGTTTGGTGTGGCAAAAAAAGTCCTTTCTATTTTCCCTCAGAATAGCTCTCTATCATGGGTAAAACTGAATAAGCAGATGCTAGAGTACAGTATAAGCTTCATTTGTTCTTTAATAAATTAGCCGTGAAAAAGCATTAATTAATGAGTAAAAATGTTTAGCGTTTTTTAGGAGAAATTTCATAAGAAACAGAAAGGGTATACTTAATGATATGTTAAAAATATAGGTTTTTAACTCCATTTCCTAGCTCTTAACAACAAGGTATAGAGAAAGACAGATGAAATTATGTTCTGACTGCATACACTGTATAAGCCCAATGGGAACCTCTGTATATAGTTATCAGTGGCACTGAAATCTGCTTAGGAAAGCAACAAGTCTTTTGTTCTGCTGACAACAGTTATTACAATTAATTCATTTTGTGATTGGTACTTGCGCTGAGTGACAAGGTGTTATTTTACCTCAGTAAAAGTTAAAATGGTAATACCTACATGTGAAATAACACTGTGAGTTTGCTATCAGTCACTCCAGAAAAGAAAGGCTTGTCTTCAGAAATGCCTGCTCAGCTACCACTCTTAAAAGTCCCAAAGATTAGCTTAGGACCTTTTTCTCTCTCTCCTTTCTCCTCCCAAATAAGTCTTTGGCTCTTGTACTCACCTTTAAAAAGTTTTTTGGGAAAAACAAATCTAATTGTCTGCTGTCTGCTAAGGGAAAGTTAAACCAGAAGGAACAAAACACATAAACGTGCAGAGCTGAGTCTCCAAATTGGAAGCTGCTCTTTGACTTGAAATCTCAGTTATATTTACATTTCACTTCATTTTAAGGTACATTCCTGTGGCCAGACATTGCCATTTGACAGACACATGCATCTCCCATTGACTTCTATAAGAGATGTGCCTCTGCCTCCCAGGGCAGAATGAGTTGCCTTGGTGAAGTGATTTTAATTTCACTGGCGAGAGTGACTGGCATGGGCAAAGGGAGTGAAGAGAGTTTATTAGGGTTGGAGGAATGATAGCAATAGAACTGTTACTAGGTTGTGAGAAAAGGGAAGCCCAAATATTAGCACAGTGCCAGCCATACTAAACCAAAGCGTTCCTATGCTGACACTACTCCTGGATTGATAAGGGTGATCACACTCAGACCCTAAGCCTGCAAGCTGTTATATGTAGGCTCATCCCATACAAAGCCCCATCAGTTTCAGTAGCATTTGACAAGGTGCAGGACTAACTCATGTAAATCAGCTAATAGACATGGGTCCTTACTGTGCATGGGCCTGCGACTTCTACCGTGCCATGAGAACATTAACAAAGCCCACGGAGAGCCCTGTTTTAATGGTGGGGAAATGGAAAGGTTAAGTGATTTGCTCAAGGGCACACAGTGGGACAGCACAAGGATTATAAGCACATGCTCCTGTCCCCTGCTGTTGGAGACACTACAAGAGGTCAGTGCAGCTAGAGGCCTAGCTTTAAGCACAGGAACTGGGGGCAGTGGCAGTAAACTAAAAGCTGCTTCATAAAAAAAAGGGGGGGAAGACAAAGGAAACCCAGGGGAAGACATAAATTGATTGAAGATTGCTTCAGCCTGGACATACAGAAAAACGTCTTTACAAGCCAAGTGCTGAGGGTGTGGAACAGGCTCCCCCCAGAGGCGGTACAGTCACCCGCCCTAGTGAACTTCAGAAAGCACATTGACACCCACCTACCTGGGGTCATCTGACCCCAGCAGTCTTTCCTGCCCAAGTCCAGGGGGGGCTGGACCCGATGGATCTTGTAAGGTCCGTTCCAGCCCCTAACATCTATGAATCTATGGAAGAGCCATCACCGCTAGGGACACAGGATGAGAATGGGAATCTTCCGCTCATCAGTTGGGAAGGGAAGGAACAAGAAGAATAAGGTAACCCCTTATGTTGTGTGTCCAAATGACAACAATAACAGCTCTGAGTGACACCACAGATCGCCCCAAAAGTAAAAGCCTGGTCATGGATTGTCACTTCCCTGCTGTCTCAGGGACTTTGTATCAGCCCCTTAGAGAAACAGGCCACGTCTACATGAGATGCTGTCCATGCAGTAGTCCATGACTACTGTGCAGTAGCACTGCATGGCAGCAAGCATGATGTGACTCTACTGACCAGCACTCTCAGGCTACTTTGCAGTCACCACCACCTAAAAGCCATTTGGAGATGCTACTGTGCAGTAACTCTGGTTACTGCACAGTTATTTAGTACTTGTATAAACTTGTAAAAGTTCCTTTCCTTTGTTTAGTACTTGTTTATACAAATACTACATGACTGCCCAGTAATGACTGTGCAGCCAGCGTCTCATGTAGATACGGCCACAGAAGCCAATCACAAAGTTTGAAACCAAATCAGAATATCTCCAAAGTTCAGTAGTACTTGAATCTTTATGTTAGTTCTGATATGCCTCTTTGCAGAGCACCCTTACAAATGGATTGCATACTAACAGGGGATACAAGATAGACACAGGATCAAGGAGTGCTATAACATGAGATTTTTACCTTTGCCGCAAGACTCAGCAAGCCTATGAACAGTTGCAGTGCTAGCAAATCGCTAATAACTCATTAGATATGGATAATTCAGCACATCTCCACTTTTATTATAAGTTAGCCTCACTAAACCATTGGCTTAACGGGGAATCATTATAAATCCCCATTTTGAATTTTTTTTATTAGCAGTATTTATCACCTCAAAATCAATTCTATATTTTTAAATTAAAACAAATGACTATTTGTGCTCTAATCAATATTAGAACATTTCCCTTTTTTAAAAGGAAAAAAATGGAATAGAAAGAAATGTCCTTCTTAGACTGCATCAATCCAATTTCAATATAATTCAATATTTAATAAATATAATCCTCTGTGTCTGTGCAGGGAAACATCATAAAAAATGCAAAAGGTTTCATGGTCTCCAATAACTTGTATGAAACAAAGTGTTTCCTTATTCCTTCCATAAATACTGCAGTCTTATGCTACTGTTCCTTTTCTCCCTGTGTATTAGAAAGAGTTTGTCTGATTATGTATAAGAAGAGGTTTACATATTTAATGATTCTAAAAACAAAATGCTACTTACCACCTCCAAAAAAATTACCATCTTTGTCTCTTTAAACTTCTGTGGCTTGACGTTTTTAAAAGGGCAAAAAAGAAAAACCTTATATAATACCTAATTTGTACATCTGTGGTTTCTCTCTGACTCGTGTAGGCACCATATGTTTTTAATTATCATAATAGCCTTAAAGAACCTGTTCAGTGGGAAACACATATGATCCTTTTATTACTGGTTTGTAATTTAAACAGTTTTAACAGAAAAGGTCTGGCTATAAGGGACTGACAAGCACAAAGGTCTAAAAACCCTGTTATTGACCTCTGAAAGCACGAGTTCAAATCCCACCCACTGAGGTGGGACCTAGCTCTCCCTTTTCTGACAGAGGTAATTGGTCACATGTGAAACGACTCTTCAGGACCTTAAAAGACATAATCTCCAATCTCAAATGACTCAATGTTTCAGTCAGAGACTGACACAATGAAAGTAAGGTCTATAAATATTATCATGGAACTGATCTCTGCTTTCTTCTCCCTTTGCTAACACTATGCAACTGATACTACATGTGAAGCCTTGTGAAAGTCAGGAGCTCAGAATTTCACCAATTCTCATTAGTTGTTGCCCTTTTAAATTCACAGTTTTGTCCTTTATGCAAATGTGAGATGCATGATCATTCCACACTCCAACCCACTGAAAAGAGTCAGATATTCTGTAGCTAAAATTAAATTTAACAAGTTCAATTCACTCCTGATTCTGGACATCTAAAAACATAATCAGTCTGATAATGTTATTAATTATCATTCAAGTGACAACCTTTGACATTGGCATGCTCACACAACCTCCCTACTCCAATAACTCAAACAGAAAATCATTGGCATGAAAACCTACTGCCTTATGAACACAAATTGCAAATAAGCAAGTATAGAACATAATATTTGAGTAAGCAAAATTTACCCCCTTTTCAAAGAAAAAAAAGACAAGACTCATACAAGCATTCAAGTATTTCATCCAAGATACAATTCTGTACCTTCCCCACCTTCATCCTCAAAGATGAAAATTTCTACTCCAAACAACAACAAAAAAGTGTGTGTGGGTGGGGAGGGAATAATTATTTGGGTTACATTAAGGCTGAAAATCCTAAAATATCTAGATAGAAAGACAGAAATCTCATTAGAATTTTTCAACAGTTAACTACATAGATTTCGATGCAGTAATAAGAGTAATGATAAGACTATGCTGGTGTGAGGAATGTAGGCCTAATCCAAAACCCACTGAAGTAAATGAGATTCTTCCCCGTTGACTTTTATGTATTTTTGGTGGAGGGCTGAGATCCCTCCCATGTTAGTTTTACTTTGCCTAAGGGTTAGATCACTGAAATACTCATATAAAAGAGACAGGAAAGAGAATATGTCATTGCACAGTTCTCTTCAGTGGTACGGGCTTTAAAGGGCTATGCAATTATGACCCACTCCCACAAGACACAGTATCTCCTTGGATGGGATTCACTTCATAAAAACCCAGGACAGGCTTTCCTGATTCTTTCCAGGGTAATGTAGTTCCTGGTCTTCCTCCAGTGCCATTAGCAGGATCACTAGAAGCCACAAGGTAAACTTGAAAGGAAGTGATACAGCTCTTTCCTGCACTGGGTTTTTGCATGCCTCACCTGCTCCATCAGCTCTTGCCCTGACCCACAAGGATCCCATTTCTGGTTATCATTATCACATGGTATAATGTAAGAGGGTAGGTATACAGTGCCTTGAAGATTGCACCTGAGCTCGTTCCCTATCTTCTCACCTTTCCCCCAACTTATCGCACTGGAAATTCAAAGATTCCCAGGCAAATCAGGAAGACATACATTTTCATTATTTAGAGCTGAAATTTTCATTAAAAATAGCCATCAAAAAACTATTTAGTATTGCAAGGCCTGAGATGAAGGTTCAAATTCTTCACTGCAGAGTTTTGGAGCATAATTATTTCTTGGAAGACTCTGATATACACAGTTCTTTGCTGATTCTCCTTTGTTTAAAATGTTCTGTATAGAATTGGTGCAGGTCTCTGAGGGGCATAAACCGGTGTTTTCCAAACCTTTCCTCAGGAGCCTGTAAGTTCCTTGAACAGAAGTTTACCACTTTCACTGAATGGGCTCGAGGAACTTGTATGCTCCATAAGAACAACCAAGTGTATTCCGTCTCCCAAGGCCCCAACAAGACTTCAGAAATACAGGTTTTGATAGCTCCAAAATTATACACTCAAACTTGTTGAAAATTAATCCTCTGCACTAGTTCTCACTGAGGATTAATGAATAAAACAAATTTACAGACATGAAAACCTCCCAGCTCTCAAAAATGCCTTGTCCAATTAGCTTCAAATTGACTTCTCTCCCCCTCCCCAAAATTCTCCCCTAATTAGAGACCATGTGTGAGATTGTTCACACAGAAGGGAGATTTTTTTGAGAAAGGGGAGGTGTGTATTCACAATAAGGCTTAGACAGCCTGATCCAGAACTTGCTGAATTCAGCAAGGCTCGTTCTGTTGAATTCAGTGGTTCTGCATCAGGCCCAGAAAAGGAATCAGAACACAGGGGGGTCATGGGGGAGGAAGGCACTAGAATAGCTCTATATTAAGGGTTGGACCCAACATGCAAAATTATCTCAAGCTTTTCAGCTGAGCTACATCAAAGCAAATTCTCTTTTCCCTTTTTGGATTTGTATCAGAGAGTTTACATTGTGTTGTTGCTTTCTAGCAAATGGTTTGCTGAGAATGTGATCAAGTGGGCAAACCGCATACTTCCAAACAGCCACGGTGCTGCTCAACTAGCATAACTACGGGGATGTGACTAGGGCAGCAGCCCTACTAGGTACTGGGCTGTGCGAAGCTTCAGTCCCTGATTCAATTCGGCAGACATTTGACCTGATTTGGTGGCTGAATCTGTGAATCCAGATCAAATCAGGAGACCCTTTAATCTCTCCAAATCAAACTGGAGCCCTTCGAATTGATTCAGAGAGATTCAGGAAGATTTGGCAATTTGGACATAGACACAGCTTTAAATGTTTTTTCTACATACCTCTAGGTAGCAGGAGGCTCATGAATGCTGCGATACTGGGACGTAGGGAGTGTCCCACTGAAGCGCGGGAAGCTCCCCCGCGCACTCAGCAGCAGACCCAGAAGTGAACCAAAAGCACTTCCAGTCCACTTCTGGGTCCACCAGGGAGAGCATGGGGGGGGCCCTGCACCCTCCCGGCTCCGTGACTGGTGCCTCCTGGGTGTGGGGGGCACCCGGGGTCCCCCCACAGCTGATCACCAAGCCTGGGGAGCACAGGGAGGGGCCCCAAGTGCAGTCCCCAGCAGACCCAGAAGTAGACCAAAAGTACTTCCGGTCCACTTCTGGGTTTGCCACCAAGCATGCCCCTCCCCCCCATGCTCCTGTGGGACTGCACCAGCATCGCAGCATTCATGAGCTATGCTGGTACCTCAAGGTATGTAGAAAAAACATTTAAAGCTGTGTCTATTTCTGAATTGCTGATTCTCCAAATCAGCATCAAATCTTCAGATTCGGAGTTGGCCAAATCGAATCACTGTCCCCAATTTAGGCTGAATCCAAATTGAATAGGGCCTATTTTGCATACCTCTACTTGAGGGGAGGGGGAAAAAACCAGCAATTGCCTCTACTGCCCAGGGTGCAGAGCTGTCCTGTTGTATCTCTGTGCCAACAGCTTCACTAACTTGCCTCCAAATATGCTTGAACTCATATAGGAAGCACAAGGTCACCTGCAAATGGGCTATTTATTTTATAGTTCCTCTAGGTCTGGGCTTCTGAGTCTAGCTCTGTAGCTGGGCAAGGAAGGCTTGTGTATAGAAGAGAATGTTTCTGCCAAACTTAAACTGATTCAAATAATGCTCTCCAGATTTGGTGCTGTAAATATACACAGGATTTTTTCCCCCTTTGCTTGTTACAAGTTCAGTGAAAGCCTGGTTTTCTGCTCCTGCTTTGCCAATATAGCTTCTAAGGAATAGAAAAACAAAAGACAGATGTGTTGGTAAACTTAGGGTGATAAGGTAGACTGTACTCTGGATAATGCCAGGAAAATACCGGAATCCCCCTCCCAGGTGTGACCTGGGCCAGGGATGACTCTTCACCTACAAAACTAAACTAACCACTGTTCAGAGGGTGCTCACAAGAGATTAGTTGCAAAAATCATATCACATTTGAATCAAAGGACTCAAAAAAGGAGGCAGAGAGCACATCTACACAAGATGCTTAATGCACAGTAGCCTAATAACATGGCACAGTAGCATGCTGGGCAAAAACCATGCTATTGTGCAGAAGTATTAGGCTACTGCACAGTAAGCATCACACCAAACACAGTGTGCTGGTGCTACTGTGTAGTTAACTTTAATTACTGCAGATTTAGTTAGTACTTCACTGACAGTACAAGGAGCAATGGTCTCAAGTTGCAGCAAAGGAACTTTAAGTTAAATATTAGGAAGAATTTTCTCACTAGGAGGGTAGTAAAACACTGGAATAGGTTACCCAGAGAGGTTGTGGACTCTCCATCCCAGACAAAGCTTTGGCTGAGATGATCCAGCTGGGGATGGTCCTGCTTTGAGCAGGGGTTGGACTAGATCATCTCCTGAGGTCCCTTCCAACCCCCATTTCTTTGATTCTATGATTCATTAAGCAAGTACTAAATTAAATGTGCAGTAACTACTGCACATTAATGAAAGTGTAGATGCATCCAGCATTGACCTGTCCCTCCTGAAATCACCTTCTAGCAATTTGAGGGGTAAATGGAATCCTCAGTTACATGGAGCAGAAATTTTGAACCCAGCCAAATATAAGTTACTCTAATGACCTTCATCTGCATATATAGGTCAAAAGCTAAATGCTTCCTCTTTTCTTTTAAATTCTCCTCCTCAAGCAAATAAATCTTTCTTAATAGAAATCTTGATTCTGGACATGAGCTAATCTCTTTCCTTTTCTATTTATGGAGTCTCTCTTTACTGTAAGGATCCTCCAAATTTCCAAAATGGGGATAACAATACCACTGTGATCCCATCTGCAAGCAGCAATGGCACTGTAATGCATAAAGCATAAAACACCCAATTCCCACAGACAGCATCTGTCTTACTACAAACAATGGACCATTATCTTGTAAATAATTCTGATTAAGCTGCAGCATTTTCCCCAAACAAACAGTAGGGGAGCAGAGGGTGAGGATTTTTTCTAGTGGGAGTGCTGGTTCTCTCCTTCCCAAGCTCTGATACTCTATTTTTTTATTCAGCTGATTGGACTCCCCCCCTTACCATCCCCGATGGTTTGGTTTTCATGTTCTGACCTTATCCAACTGTCAATCATTTCTGCAAATAAAGAGGGAGCCGTCATGTTAATGGGATTCCCACCTCTCTCCTTTGGGAAAGCTTCTCTCTTCATTTTTTTTCCTTTCCAATGTACAGTTATATAACGATTAGTGAACAAACCCAGTAAACCCTTTAGTTATTAAATTGCTCTCTCCATAGGGGACTAGTAATGGGATATAGAGCCTTTTGCCTCTCTGTTGCCAGTCTGAATCCAGCCATGTGACCTCAGGATGTAGCCATCTGATGCTGGTGTTGTGGCATATTTGAAAAGATATGATGGCTTCAGTGTACAGGTATCCTCAGAAGGGAAAAAAAATCACCACATTTAGCAGGCGTTGTCACCCTTTTTCAAACTCGTGAAAGAAAGGCCTAGGATTAAATGGGAGAAGACTCATCTCCCCATAGATGTGGTCCACTCCAAGTGAGATGCAAGGCACATTTGTGAACAATGGAGGGAACCTGGCACTGTACCTGTGAAGTAGAATAATAGCAGACTTCCATCTCTGGGACTGAATCTGGCACATTAAACCCACAATAAATTTGCCAGGAAGATTTAAAAGGATTTAAGAAGAAAACAAAGCACACAGCTTAGAAAAGGGTTAGCTATATAAATGGGCCAGTGAAATGAGACACAATTAGAGCTAACATGGCCCACTCTCCTAGGGTTCATAAACCTAAATACATGACAGCTGTGGATTGGGGAGGCCTTAGAGGATGGATGAATTTGTTCTTTAACTTGTTCATTCCAATGCACAAACTTTTTATGAAGTGTCCGTTTCAATAAATGTCACATCTCTATATGGCTGAAGTGTTTTTTTATCCTTTTATATTCCCCCTTCCCCCACTCTCCCCCCCCCCCACTTGCCTTGTTATACATGAGAAATGTTCTGGATCAATTGTATGTTTTGGCCTTTGAGAAGCAGGAAGAATTTATTCATCTAGAATAGTGCTGATGAGCAGCAGACAATGGAAACATAAAATTACAATTGCAATTAATGACTTGAATTCACTACCATCAAAAACTTGCAGAGGATGTTTCCATTACAAGGTCCCCAGTTTGTGGTCAGCAGCCATGGAACTGTGAAAGGTTTATTCTGGCCGCCAGAGGGCCCATATCTAGTTCTGGGAAGATAACAAGCTATTGAGGATAGTTTCAAAAGTGAAGAGGAGTGGATTCTGGGAATGCTTAATTAATCAAACATGAATAAAAGCATATATAGTGGCAGATCCTCAGAGCTGGGAATAGTGAGTTTGTGCTAATCTGGTGGCAAACAACACCAGACCTAAATTGGCAGTGTAAGATTTCCTTCCGCCACATCTTCCCACTCACTCCTTGCAGTCCCCTAGTGTGGAAAGGGGGCTGAGGGCATGGGTGATGCAATCTGTAAATCATTGGATTGATAACTGAGAGCTGTTCTGCCAGCACAAGTGGGAACAGCCCTCAGATCCAAATTCATGGATTTTGACTTGAAGACATAAAGGCCGCATTTTTTAAAAGCTTGTACAGGTATGAACAGCCTCACCTCTCAACTGGCAGCTGGTGTCCAGGAGAAGGAAAGATATGGTCCAAACTGTCTAAGAAGTCAGTGTTATGATCACTTCAAGCAAATTCTTTCATTTAGCCTTGCAATACTCCTAGCAGAGAGTTAATATTATTATTCTTCATTTACCATAAGGAAACTGAGGCGAGAAGCTTATGAACGTTCCCTGTTATCCTGAGGAAATCACAGCTAGACCTGTACTAGAACGTATGAATTCCTGACTGGCAGTCCCAGCCTCCAAGCTTATTTACAGGGTTGCTTTTGTCAGATTCATAGCACATATCCTTATATGTCTTAGCCTTTTTCTTAAGACATAATTAGGGTACAATTCCTTCTCTGATTCACAGCAGGACATTCTATTTTCTATTCCACTGTTGCTCTGTGCACGGAACAATGGATGCTCTATGCATAGAACAACTAAAGAACATGCACTACAGAAACTGTGAATCACAAAAGATTGGCTTAAAGAAGCTTGTTCACCTATACTTCACTAGGTGGTGGCTACAAGGGTTTTCAGTGTAAATCACTGGGGCTGGGTTTGAAATTCAGGAATACCTGCTTGTAAATGATTATGGCCTCATCAGTAGAATCTTATTACAAGGAAAAATATTAAGTAATTGATGTCCAGCATTTCAATCTATCACCTTCTGCATGTGTATGTGTCAGGAAAGCCTCTGCAGTCTCTGATATTTGTTCTTAGTGTTAAGAATATTTATTTTATATTCTTTTCTCATATAATGCTTGCTGCATTTTCCTCCTCTGCTATCCTGTTGTAAATAAGCCTCATTCCCATTTATTTATTATCAGTGAATGTGCTGCTGCATTAAAAGGTACTAAAGGTTACTGTTAACTTGAAAGATACACCTTCAGGGAATGTTAAATTAAGAAAAGTGTAACAGGAGTGTTGTAGGGAAGTGTCCGAACCAGAGTACTTAAATCAAATAGACACTGGAGACAGCAGATTGTGAAAACCTAATTTTACCAAGCCAAGTAATACAGCAGTGATGCATGATGGGCATATGACCATAACCTCTGGTACTTTCACCCCAAGGAAGAAGAGTTTATTATGTATGATCTAGGAAACATTTTGGGCCTGGTTCTCAAGGACACATATAAGCTTCAAACCTACTGTTGAGGGGGATTGGGTGAAACCTCCTAATTTTGCTACTGCTTTTCTTCAGCTGAGAGGTCTGCAACTTCCTTTTTTTTCAAACTGGTCATTCAATGCACAAGGACCAGAACCTTTCCCAATCAGTGGCCATTTGTTATGTTACTGGAAGTTATGTGGTTATTAGCAAAGGTAAGTAGTGGACAATCTGTAGAGCTGGTCTGTGGGTTAATCCAAGAGACATGGCTATATCCTGGAAACATCAATACAAAGCCAGTACCTAAGCATTACTTTGGAACAGCTAAAATAATTGTTTAGCGAGATTTTTTTATATTTACGACTCATCAATCCTTGAAAACAGGATTTCTTATATAATGCAAGTGCTGACACAGACTCTGTTAGAGTGGTGTGACTGCAGCTGTATAATTACAACTTTCAACTTGATATTACGGACCTTAGGTTATGCTGTTCAGACAAATGATCTATTGTATTGCAGAGACATTTTCCTCTTAGCCATATTGCCCACAGAAGAATAAGAACTATGTTCACAGATCAATGCATAGAAGTTTAGTCATATAGCACCTGTAGTATTATATGAGACTATGTCCTATGGGGGTTGCATAGGTTCATAATTGCAACTTTTTCTTCTTGCTTTTTTTTTCTTTTCTTGTAGTTGGTACTTTTTTTAGAAGTTCTATCCAAATAAAAGGAAGAATAATCTCACACTGAGTCTGGATAAATGTTACAGTTGTCTCACAAATGCTGTATTATTTCTAGCCATTCCAAAATAATATAATTGTCCTACTGCTGAACTACAGATTTTTCTCAGTATGACACAGAACACTAAAATGTCAGGTCCTGACTCATGGTGTTTGGTGGAATAAATAAAAAGTACCAATATGTTATTCAGAACTGACAGCATTAATGAAGATGTGCCATGGGGAGAGAGAAAACAATATAGAGCCCCAGTTATATTTATCCCTAACTTCTACTGAGGCTTAATGAATCTATTAAACAGAAGACGTCCACCTTTGGGTGTAGACTTACCAAACTTACTACATGGTTGATACCTACTGCGATACTGTAAATAATCTCATTTATTTCAGTAGAGCTGTTTTCAGCAATAAGTACAATTCTCAATGTTTGCGGTATGCAGAACCAACTGCTGTTTACTTGTTTCCCTACGTTTTCTTTTATATCCCAAATAGAACCGCATGAGAGTCTATGGTGACAATAATTGTTAAAAGACTTGTGCCACATACCCTTTGCATGGGAAAAAAAAATTAGTAGGTAGATGGGACACTTTTAAATAGTGCACTATTTGTGAGGCTTACTAACAAACTGGAACTCATTGAAAGGTAACGCAAAGTAAAATAGGATGACTATACAGAACTGCATACCATATTCTTCATATTCATTGACACAATTTGTACGTACAGGCTAAGGACAGATGGTCAAAAAGCTTGAGGCTGAATCAATTTAATCTTTGCAGGTTAGTCTAAACTGCATAAATTGAACTGATAAGCAAGTGAACAGACGTTCTGGAAATGCAACCACATGCATGCAATGGCCCAGTCCCAAAGCCAGGGAGCACTAGAACATGCCTGCCTGCTCAGCTGGAGCAGACAGCTTGGGCCAAGGCTAGCCCACCCGCCCTTCAAGGTGGGGTTTGCAGGGGAGGTGAAAAGCATCCTGGGATGCTGGGAGACTGTGAGGTAATTTGAATCTGGAGGGGATCTGGGATAGAAATTCAATAAATTGATTTAACTGAAATGGTTTCAGCCATTTTGATAGTGGTTTATATGCACTGAACTTCTGTTGTGTTACAGATTTGTACTGGTTTCTAATCACTTATACTGGTTTATGTTTTATTTTTGTCCCTAGAAACAGGGACTAAGCACAAATTCCCACTCATTCCAAATTGTAGGATTGGACCCACCTGCTCAAAGTCAGAGCCCACTAATGCATATATTAAACTTATAGGGCTGCCTTTTTTGTCTTACTAGCACCAGTATGACCTGTACATAACTCTCTTGACTTCAGTGGAATTATTCTCAATATATGCCAGTGAGAACACACATCCCAGGATCTATATATCTAACCAAACATTGCATTGGTTAATGAGAGACCACCAACAAAGGAAAATATTTCCAACCCATCTCTTTTAAAAATGGCATTTTATTTGGTATATTTACTAAAAATGCAAGAAGTTGCTTTGTCGAGTTTGCCTCTTAAAGCGTCTAACAAATGGTGGATTCTATTAGTGGTCTTCAGTCTTGCAATAGATAAAACAGTTTCTTAAAGAGTTTTGTTGAACGAATTAACAAAATGACTCAAAACTGCACTAATGGTTAACAGCTTTTTTTTATTAGCAACACTGAGATAAGTTATTGAAGCATTTTAGTATTGTTTTACATTCCATTCAAAACTGACCTAACTTGTAACTCCATATACATTAAAGATATAGTTTGACACTTATTCAGAAAGCAACAATTATTAAACTTACATACCTTCATTACCAGGAAACCTCAATATATTTTCTAATTACTTTCAACAATACTCTATTCCAAAGCACATGATAACCCAGCAGAAGTTTACACATTTCATTTCAATCACAGGTTTTAAAATTGTGGTTGTCAGAGTGCTGTTCATTGAATTTTACTGTCTTTCTTGGTTAATATTGGAAAACCTGGCACAATATGCTAAGCTGGAAATATTGCTTTAAGAATATGAAAAAGATAACTACAGTTTTTTTCCCCTGCTAAAGCATTACAAAATACAGGACCATCAAAAACTGAAATAGAAATGACAATAAATAACCTTAAAACTTTTAAGGGAACTTCCATTTATACTAAAGTCCATTCCCTAGGCTTGCTAAATACATAAATAACAGAACATATCATAAACCTCTATTTTTGGATTACTGTGATGATTTGTTATATATTGTGGATAAGCTGAGTATACATATATTAATGCCTACATTTAAGAGTATCTGCTTCACAAACATAGGTATGTAATTTTTTCTTTGCTGAAGTAATTAACAAGCCACAGGTAATTAAATTTATTCCAGGTAGTCTAATCACCAAGGTACATTAGAGAAAAAAACAGCAAGTCCAGATATTCAATATTGTATATAACAAAGTCTCACCTGTGAGAGAACTTTCTAAATTACTAATATTTCAAGGAAGAATTTGATTATTTATTTCAGAAAGCCAGAAAAATAAAATGACAATTGCTGTCAGACTAATTGTTTAAAACCAGTCTTAGGATATAGTATTTTTTGCACATTTAGTTCTTACTTAAACAAGAACATATATATTGTTAGTGCAGGCTTATGAGAAGCTATAGCAGTGCTGGATATCAGATCGCAGAAGATATATACCTGAACCAAAACCCAGATGGGAATAGTTTCCATCTCTGGGAAGATCTGGATACAGACCTTACCTTTTTTCTTTCATGCCTAGATCTGTGCAATATCCAATCATTGCAATTTAAATTAAACCTGGACATTACAAAACATATGTTGTTCAGAAACTGAAACTTAGGATAAAACCATACAAGTCTGAGCTGTAGAGTAGCATCTTGCCTCTGCAAAGAAAAAAACAAACAACATTTCTATGGTAGGGATTTGTGCTGTTATGGCTGGCCAGAGATACCTGAATCTGGGGTACACATTAAGGCCTCCTTTTGCAAATGCATGTCCCTCTTTCCGATCCAGTCCTGTGAGAACCTGTTCCAGTAGGAACGGGGAACGCTCAGCACTACTCAGCAGGATCACATACTATGGAGGTTAATTATCTGAAATTTAGGGAACAGGGGTACGTCTACACGTGCACTTTAATGCACACTGATTTTAATGCACAATAAAGCATCGGAAAAAACCATGGGCACTTATACACATACAGAGTGGCTTCTCTGATGTGTTGTAATTACAGTGTGTCAGAGCAGACTTGGTTTATCAAATCTGCTAGAACGTGGTAATTACTATGCTGCAGCAGACTCCAACATCATGTCTATCAGCATCCCCACATTGAAAAATTGTAGCAGAGGTACTTTAACTAAAGCTGATTCGAAGAGCTTTAAAGCGCCCCCACTACCATTTTTCAGAGCAGGGATGCCGATACACATAACATTCTTGGAGCCTCTCTAATTTAAGTGCTTTCGCCGCCTCTCAGAGCACTTCTATAAACGCCCCTTGCTCTTTAGCTAATGTGCATTAAAATAGGCTAATGCACATTCTTCTAGTAATTCACAATGGAGGCACTAGATTTAAAGTGTATTACCTAAAGCACATTAATTGAACATGTAGATGCATCCAGGGTTAGCTGGAGATTAATACCAAAATAGAAACATAATAAGAAATAAAAAGTGTGCTTTACTGAACACTGGGGTGTTGGTGACCATTCTCACCCAGCCAGGTTCTGATGTATCATAACACAACATGATCAAATTAAATGAAAATGAAGCAATGACATTTAAAGCCAAATAAGCACAGGACCTGATTCTCCAACACTTAAGCCAGCAGTTGCACTAATCAAGAGTAAGTAATACAAGACTAAGTCCTTAGTTTCTGCTTAGGAAGTCACTGTTGATTCAGACAGTAGCTTTTTGAGCCAAAAATATGCAGCAAAAGGATGGTAACATAAACAAGGCTAAATGTCAACAGTGTTTGCAGACTTACAGACACCATCCATTTGTTTGTGCTGAAACGACTAGTGAACCATTTGGCAAATACAATGCTATTCACAGACCAGCCCTTTTATCTAGCAGCACAAACTTCACTGGATCACTGGCATTCCCAGTTAATTAAAAAAGGAAGGAAGCCATATGAGTGTGATTTAATATTACCATGCAAATAATAATGCAACATCCTAAATGGAGCTAAAACCTAATATTGATTCACTTACTTGGGTGCACACTAAAAGTAATTCCAGAAAACTCAGTGGAGCTGCACTTGTGGAAGACCCAGTTCTGAGATCAGAATCAGGTCTTGAAAGTCCTGACTGAAAAGTGAAGTAAACAGTTTCCCAAACTCTCGTACCAACAAAGGCGGCAAAATAAATCCTTTAATATGTTTCTAAAATGGCTTAAGAAGAAATACTTTGATTATTCTTGCCATGGCAGAAGCCAGCCATTTGTGGTAGTACCTTGAACTAAATTACACATGGGTGCTATGCTTTGCTGCACCAAAGACCAACCTGTGTCACCCATAGCTGCACTAAAGGTAGGAAGTTTTCAGGCTCTTTGGGTATCTATACACATGTTCCAATTCTAATTAGGACGTGTCAGAGCAGACTCGATTAACTGAGTTCAGTCCAGTCTGAATTCTAATTAGAAAGCACTACTATTACCACAGCATCACATGTATAAGACCCCCAGGTTCAAAAATGGCCACTGGGGCATTTTTACTAAAGCTCATCAAAGAAGCGTAAGTTAAAGCATCCCACAGCCATTTTTAAATGCATGGGGGCTTAATACATGCGATGATGTGGTGTTTAAATTAGAATGGCTCTCTGGAAATCACTCTAATATAACCCCCCTCCACCTCCTGAGCACATGTATAGGCAGCCTTTATTCCTACTTAACATGGCTTCAGTTGTATAAAATGGATACAAGTGAAATTAGCACCAAAATGTGACAATTAAAGCAACTGTTTTCTGCACTGCTAGCTGTGGCACTCCACAGGTTTGGAAGTGTTAGTGTTAGTCTTTTTGTTTTTTAACTTCAGAGGGAGCAATCACTTAGCCTAACTAAATCCATCTACTAAAATATTGGGATAGAGGACTATAATTATGTGACACTAAAGCAATAATAATAATCAGACACAAACTATCTTCCCCCTTTCCCAGTCTACCTTCCTGTGCTACTAAAAGCAGTTCCACACTCAGAAGGTGTTTGAAATGCTATGTTTGTAGTGATTCCATCCTAAGCACCTTGACTAAGTGCAGACAGTCAAAAAGCCTGAGGAGAAATTGATTCAATGTCTGCAGGTTTCTCTAAGAAGCACAGGATGAACTGAACTCATGTTCAGTTCTCCATTGAAAAGGGCAGCCAGATACTTGCACTGGTCCAGGCCAGAAGGTGGGGGATGCTAGAGCATGACTCACAGCCTGAAAGCCATTGCTGAGCCAAGCCAAGCCAGCTGAGCCAGGGTCATCCCTGATTGGCTGCCAAGTATGTGGCCCCAACCCCCTACTGTCCCTCTGCAGCGGGAGGAAGGAGTTCTTGTCCTGGTGCCATGGGGCTGCCCACACAGGGGAGCCTCCAGGACAGGGGAATGCCCCCCATCTGGCTCAGCTGGACTACATGGGGGGGAATCCCCCAGACTCCTGTGGCAGGGGAGGCCAACTCCTTGAGGTGGTTCCCCCTTGCAAGGGCAGTCCCCTGGCACCCAGATGGGGGACTGCTTCCCACCAACCATCAAGGGGCAGCCTGGGGCTGGGGCTGGGGGTGGCTCTTTTTCCACTCCCCGCCTGCCCTACTGGACTGACAGGCACAGGCAGGATGCAGGCTAGGGAGCAGGGGCTTTGCCACCTCAGCTCTGTGACTGCCCAGAGGCAGGGCCAGCCCAACCCAGCTGGAGCAGACAGTACAGCTGAGGCTAGTCCACATGCCCTGTGAAGAGGGCTTGCAGGGCACAAGGCACCCCGGGATTGTCAGGGCCTGCAAGGTAACTTGAATTGGAAGGGAATCTGGGACAAAAGTTTGATAGATTGGTTAACCTAAATTCATAGATTCATAGATTATAGAGTCATTAGTTAAGTCTGACATGACATCCATCCACATCTATCTTAAACTGGGTTCGGCCATTTTGAAACTGCTCTACGTGCACTGAACATCTGGGCATTTATACACATACCCAGAGGCAACGCATGCCCCCCCTGAAATTGGCCCTTGCCGGCTGGGGAGTAGGGAGCACCGACTGGGGCTCCCCTGAGAAGCACCAGCAGCACTTCTGGTTTTGCCGGTGCTTCTGGGGTCGACAATCAGCCACTGGTGCCCCCCCAGAGTCAGGAGGCACCAGTCACCCATGCACATACCTTGGTCTACTCCAACGCACCGGAAATCCAGCGTGTCAGAGCAGACTCAAGTCATGCAGTCTGTGGAGCATGCAAACTGATATGCCCAGTGCTGCATTGCATGCATTTGTCTAAACAGCAAAATGTGCATCAGCGTGCAGAAAATAGTGGCAGTGCACTTTTGAACTAAAACAGCTTTGATGTGTTTTAGTTCAAAAGTGCACCACTGCCATTTTCTCAAATGTATGCACTGCAGCACTGGGCACTTTTAAAAGTGCCTGGTGGCACGTGCATGTGTACAAATTCCCCCTGTCTCTGTTACAGGTTTAAACCAGTTCCTGATCACTTATACTGGTTTATGTGTAATGCTTGCCCCTAGCTCTCCTGCCTAAGCAGAAGTGGCCTATTTCAGGACTGTTCAATTGGCACCCCAGGGGCTGCATGCAGCCAGCGAGGGGTTAAGTTGCAGCCCATCCTCAACCTCTGCTTCTAGGCTCCTGGCCCAGCCACTGCTCCCTCTCTCCACTCCCAAAATTTCAGTTGCAACAACAACCAGAGTCTTCAGGCTCCTCCCTCCCTCCTCTGGCTTTCACTGCCTGCACCTGCCCCAGGAAGAAAGAAAGCCAATATGTTTGGGGCAAACATAGTGGTTGCATGGCTGGGTGAGCCTGAGGCTGTGTGGGCAATACGTGCAGCAGTGATGGGGAAAAGCCTATGCAGGTACATGGTGCAACAGTGGGGCAGGGTACATGGGTGTGCAGTGCAGTGGTGGGGGAAGGCATGGGCACATGGTGCAGCAGTGAAGGGGGAGAGGGCCCCTTACAGATGCACAGTTGATTGGAAGGGGAGCCATGGGCGCGTGGTGCAGCAGTGGGGTTGGGAACATCCTCATGGCTTGCGACCCAAGGACCTGCAGCTCACTTTGGAGTGGCTTCCATGTGTGAAACTCCTGCTGATGTGGCCTGTGATGTATTCAGCTCTTGACCACCTAGAAGTTGGGCAGCTCTGTTCTATTTGATTTTCACACAGAAGGAAAGCTGAAAATAAGGCAGAGCCAGTGCAAGTAGAAAGTGAGTATGAAGGGAAATAGATTAAATTTAAAAGACTAACATGGAACTAACTTTTCAGGACATTGGCATATAAATTCTGTAACAATACCAACTAATGTCCACCAATATCTCTGTCCAATGGTTTGTTCTGGAGCTACATGTTCCTTGAAAGCCTCAATACATTCCATTCATACACTGCATATAGGGATTTTTCTTGTCTTAGGCACAAAGCATAAAGGGCTTGGGGGCTTGGAGGGGGACATTTAAGAAAATACATCCTCTGCATGTCTAGAACAAATTAGTGACTTGGGATAGGAGGCATAACTGTGTTAAAAAATTCAACACACATGCGGAGGAGACCTAAATAGAAACAAATACTGATTTTTATAGCCCTTTCTTAACAGAATAGTGACAGACCGTGGCAACTTTAATCTCCACATTGCATTAGAATTAATAAAGGTGTAAAAATAGCGATATACTAACTAAGCCAATCTTTACATAGTCAGAAGATTTTTCATTATGCTGTACACCTCCCCCATGTCAAATGAATGCTAAGCTCAGCTGAACTGGGGGCTACAAATCACTTTCCAGATGCATAAACGTATCCTCATTAATGAATAGCGTAGGGCATCAGAGACAATCTAGTTCACCTCACTGGAATGTCCATTCAAGATGCAAGCACTGAGTCTAGGCAAGTTTAGGAAGTCAGACTGCATCACAAAGCTGCACTGCCTCCTTCCTGTCTGCTCTCCATCCAACTATGTAAGTAAAAGGGAGATACGAAAAATACCTTATGTGATTCTGGTGACGTAGAAAACATGCTCGGTTTTTATATAATATAAAATTAAGAATATTTTGCAAATTTGTAATGCCTTCCAAGCATTTCAAATTATTTTACAATTATGCTTCACAGCATCATTACAGCCATAGTACACCCAAGGAAACTGAGGCACTGCCAGGTTAAGTTACTTGCCAAGGCCACGTAACAACCCAGCTGGAATCAGATTGCACCATTTCTGCTCCTGTACTCCTGTACGCTAAGCCATAATTCCAAGCCAAAATCCACTAGCAAGTCAGTTGAAACTAACTTTACCTATCTGAAGAATTAAACCCAACTTCTATGGAACCAGAAATGTAATTTAGTAAGTGTAGTCAAACTAAGGAATACTCCTAATTCACTCCAATACATTATGGTATTTTAATAATTATGAAAAAAATCTTTGTGACAGAAGAAAGAACAAGAGACTTGTCTCTGTAATCACACACAGAGAATAAAGTGGGAAAGTACAGTATCCGAGAAATGTCCTAATAACGCTGACGCTCCTGGGATGTTACTGATGTTCACATGGCAACAACCTTTTTGTTCACTGGCAATACACCACTGCCCCGCTTTTTTCAGTCGTGATGAGCTCCCAAAATACCAAGAATGTCTCTGAGCCTATGAGCAATGCCCTGAAATCTGACAGCAGATTAGGGTCTCTAACTTTCTGATCTCTCAGACAGTAAGAGAGACAGTGAGGACCATTATTGAGGTGCTGGAAGGCTGGAGCTCATAAATTTGCAGCATGCTCCTGCTGGCTAATCCTCAAGTGCAGAAGCATCAGGTGAGACTCCCCACACTAACACACACAGATGGAGCACGATTTCACAGAACAAAATGTCATAGAGAAAATGAAAACACATGACAGAATTCACAACAGGGTGGCAACTAAACTAACCAAATAAGAAATTATCACCACTGGGCTTGTTGGTCCTGATCCTCTTTTGTTAAGAGATATACAGAAAGGTTAATCAAACTATTTAAATCATGAGCTCTTGACTCCTTTTCTGCAAATGAACAGAAGAAATGTCAGCTAAGACTTTGAAAATGCTCTTTTTGGAGGGAGGAGAAACGACAACTCACACTGCATTTAAATGAAAAAAAACTTATGAAATGGAGCAGACAAGCTTGTGTCGTGTAAGATTCCCCCCATGCGTCAAGTTAAAAGCATTCTCACTAGGTAGAGATTGTGAAAGAGAGTTGATCTTTAATAAATTCTCATAAACTCAGCAATGCATGAAATGCCTATTGAATTGATTGGAAGGTGGAAAAACGAATAGAAGTAATATGATATAATTTCAGTACCAGCATTAGTGGCTTTTTTGTTTTTAAATCTTCTCTAAATGCTGGATTCTTGTTGGCATGCAGATTCCTGCAGATATTATAAAGGAGCAGAACACGTGTTATTTTTAACACAGCAAAGCCATGAGGAGTTTGCTGAAAAATGTTTTCAGTGGCCTTTAGCTTTCGTTTTTTTGTTAAAGTTGAGGGGTTTTTTGTTGTTTTCATGACTTCACAACTTCTTAACATCATTTCGCAGGGATGAAAATGTATGCTTCATGGGAAGTTATGAACTACATTGTAGAAGTAGTATAAGAAATCCATTCTCTGATTTCTGATCACATGTTGATCGCATTTCTAACTACCTACTTCTAGTTCAGTTAGAAAAGACACATTGACCAGCAAAGCACTGCAAATACTTGTGCATGTGCCTCTTTTCCTGAAGTTAAGCAAAGGCCTTATGTATTTACAGGACTAGGGCCTATGTTTTGAGTTGTCAAAACTTGATGAATGTAAACTACTCTCTCTTAGCTTGTTGTATCATGGAAAGGAAGTCATTGTTGTAATGAACACTTATGCTGATCGCAAGTTCTACTTTTGATTAAGTTTGTAGGCAAAGTGAAATCTTACTCCAATACCTCTTGGGATTGGAAACACATCAGGGGTCCCATCTCTTCCCTATCATCTGCTGGCACTACTTTTTTGAAAATGACTGATTTTCAAAGGGACCATGTCCTAGAGTCTTATTACAACTAAAAGAAGGCTTCAAGAATGGTAGATGAATTTAAAAAAATAACCTCTGTCATATTCTGCCCAAATGATTTTATCTTTTCACTTTTGGCAAAGAGAATGTCTCAGCTGAAGAAGTAAAACTCCATTTAGTAAATCAGAGATAAATAAGGATAAGTGTTGTGGTTTTTTTAAATTACCTGCAGGCATAATCTTAATTAGGCAATTCACAACTTGTACAACCTCGAGTTAGAACAGTGAAAACAGTTATCTAGCCTCTGAAAATAATCAAATATAACTACTTTATGGCTCACATTGAAACAAGTCACAAAAATGTAAAAAAGAGGGGGGAAACCTGAATTTCTGACTACAGAGAGGAGTTTTCCATCCACTTGGCATATGATTTGATTAGCGTTATATAAATTAATTTAATATGCCCTAATCCAATAGAAAGAAAAAGAATGAGAAAGTGGGATTGGTTTGTCAAATCATCCAGCGTTTTTCTTAGGTTCTTTCTTGTAATATCAAAATACTGAAAAGTTTGCAAGTTACCATGTCATTTTTATAGAACTTTTCCCCCTTGTATAAACTAAAGAAGTAAATGTCCCCTTCAAATGCCACTAGCACAGATCTTCTATATTGTCTCTATTCTAATTTAAAAATATATATATAATTTCTAAAAGATATTAGATAAGTGTATGCAAGTCTAGGCTGCACATAGAGGGCTATCTTGAGCTGTCAGCTACATGCATGCAGAACCACTGATTTCAGTGGTGGAAAACACATAGACTAAAATTTAGCCCACTGGGTTTTTGTTAACCTTTTTTTTTTTAAATTGTATTTCCTAGCAAACATGATTAAGTATATTTAGAGAACAGCTTTGTGATTCTGCACAAATGTTTTCTGAAATGGTCTAAAAGAAGGTCTAAAACTTACCACACAAGTCAGGTCTCTTGATACATCCACTACTTGATGTGCTACTTGCAAGTCCATTAAAGGCTGCTAAGCCATCTGAGCTGTAAGCTCTTAAGACTGATAACATGTTCATCTGCTTCTCCAGGACCTGGGGACCCTGAACTTGTTCGGGTTTCATTACACCTTGTGCGGTTTCATGGGAGGAAAGAAGATTCTGACTGTGCCACTGCTTTTCTGATGTTTGTGGCAACGGTGATATGAGTCCTTGTGTTGATGGTGAGGTGACTGTATTTTGTATATTGTCACCTCCTTCACTGCATTCTTTATTTAGGGCAGACAGCGGCTTGTTCATAATATCTGGTTCTGTTTCAATGTCCTCATCTTCAATGTTTTCTTCCTTGGAGGATTCCATATCCTCAGATGAAGCTATGTCAGACAGGTCATCAGTAGCACTTTTATTTACAGAGTCAGAGAGCAGCATATTTGAGTCATCTTCAGATTGTGTTTTGACTTCGGGGTCATTACTGGTGCAAGAATTTTGTGCTCCCGTGCCAATAACACCCGGATAAACACCAAATTGCTTGTAGAAGTCTGTTGTAAAATTACAAAAAGGAGACTCCATATGGCTGGGCCAGGAAGCATTCTTTTGTTCTGCAAGCACCTCTTTATTTTGTCCTTGGGTCATTTTCTCAGAAGCAGAGTCCAGCTGGCTGATCAAATTTGAAACTATTGCCTCTTTGCTGGACTGTCCTGAGGAGGGGAGCAAACTGACTTTATTTGCTGAAGCCAAAGCTTCCCAAGATTGATCTTTGCTATTTCCTAAAATATTATCTTTACGTTTAGCTTTGCCTAAGTGATTAGCTTGGAGATGCAGTGCCATTAGTTCCATAGATGAAGTTGTAAAGGAACAAAATAAGCAGCCATGCCAAGCAATATTGTCTTGAACTGTGACAGATGAACCTGGAAGTGAGGTGGCATCTGGTCTCACAGATAAGTCAAGAGGTTCATACTGTGATTTTTCTGCTTTTCGTTGTGAGGACTTGCTATTTATTTTTTCCTCGCTGCTATCTGATCCCACAGTTTTTGCAGAAAGTGGATCTGATTGGGCCTTATCCTTCATTTCTTTTTCCTTCTTCAAGGAACTCAGGACAAAGCTATCCATGAAAGCTTGCAAAGACCCTTGAAAGTTCACTCCATTTCCAACCATGCTCTGATAAGCTCGGCCGAGTTCAGAAAAGTGAGTTCCTTTGGAGGATATATCAGAACCCTTCATATTCTCGGAAGACACATCAGAAGACATACTAGCTGCTTGTCCTTGTTGGTCTCCAGAAGAAAGCATTCCTGATGCCCACTGCTGAGAGACCATGCCACTTCGGAAATCAATGCCAGGAAGCCCCTTGAAGGCTCCTCTCAATATGTCTGGCCTTATAAACACCGATCCTTTACTTGAGGTTTCATCTTTGTGTTCTTGACTTTGAGACCCAGGGAGAGGTCCTGCTCCATTCTGTCGCTCCCGATGGTGCCGTTCCAAGTGGTATTTGAGGGAAGCAGACTGGGTGCCAGCATAATCACAATGTGGACACTTGTAAGGTTTCTCACCTAGAAATTTGTGTAAAAAGACAAATACATATTGTGTTAGCTGTGCTTTGGTCTATGGAGCAATGCAGGAAAATCAACATTTGTTCTTTACACATAAAACCCTCAGCTAACAGATAATTTTTAAGAGATGTTTCTTTAATACAGGAATAATTAATCATTTTAAGATTTTTTTTTAATGGGATCCTAGCATGTGGGGCTATTCAGGAATGACATGCTATCTACACACAATTAGCTATCTTTTTCTTAATCTAACATGTAGAAAACTGTTGTAGAATTAAAAGCTATGATTATGAAAATGAAGCATAACAATTTCAACCACAGTAATCATTAAAAATACAAGTTAAAAAAAAGAGAGACGAAGTATGTAACAAATGGATGGTTGCAATATTTTGTGTATACAATTGCTCTAAAATTTGTTTAAATTATACACATGGAAACCATTTTTAAACCTAAAAATTTTATGGCACTGTTACGCAAGACTGAAATGAATGATTTAAGTCTTGCTCTGCAGTAAATCATGGATATAATTAGCAAATGGCATACTGCACAAGTAATTTATCATTATTTGGAGGGCACCATTCCAGAAGGATTCAAAGATCTGCAGACCTACTGCATTGTTTCTAAATAAAGAACTATAAATACAGATTCTATAAAATATTAATATCATTACAGTACATTATGATTGCAGCATGTAAGAACATATAGTTAAGATAAAAAGTAGTCAATAAAATTAAAAAGAAAACAAGTAGTAAAAAGGTACAAAATATATTTAAGTTCTGTATTTGAAATTAGCATTATCTACTGTTTTTTGCAGTGGCTTAAATTTGTACTAATGGCATTTCTAATGTTCTAGTAGTAAAAAGTGTAATTTACCTATAATAAGCACTTTTCTAGAGACTAAGGATCATCTTAAATAGTGTTTTAAAACATATAAGACGATTTTTATGAATTAAATATATATTTCAACTCAATACTAAACTTTTATTGTTCTTCTCATGATTTAAATGAACTCAAAGATATTACACATATATTAAATATTCACATACAATCATAGATATATATCCAGAAAGAAAATACATCTAAATAAATATAAATTCAAATCTATGCAGAGCACTTGTTAGCAATCAACGTTTCCTTGTAGAGTTGAGAAAGGAAATACTCACGGAAAGAGACAGGAGTCTGACAGTACTGTAAGCTTCTTTTTAATAGTGCCCTGTCAATTAGCAATTATTTTTATGAGGAACCTCAACAACAAGAAGAAAGTGTTTTTTCTCTTATGGGTTTTTCCCCGTCCCTCTAACGGATCTAACAGACAATGCAAACCTTCTGTGAAAGCATTCTGGAAATACGTAACTGTCTTAAAAATTCTTTCAGAAGAATAAGAATTGTACAATAAAACTGGATAGGTTATCAGAGTAGTCAAAAAGTTACCAATTCTTGACTAACTTCAAAACCCATTTCCAGTAAAAACTGAAGGATTTTAACATTTTTGAGGGCTTAAGGATTAAATAACAGTTTAAAAAATAGCATCTTATTTCAAATAACAGTTTCTTGTTGATTGTAATTAGCAAAGTGGGATTCAGCTAATGAACATTCAAGATGGCCATACAGCACTACCTGAACCAACCCAAAGATGTACTAGTAGGTACAATGCATAAAGAACTCAAACAATATATGCCAGCCTTCAAAAGTCAGTAAGATGAAGCTGGCCACATATAGTCTGGCTTTCCCTCAAAACCTGAGAACATCTAGTCTAGTCTATTTTATTCTAATCAATTCAATAGGATAGGAAGTGTTTTAGGTCAAGGCAAGGGGTAACAGACACAATTTGCCTATGTATATGCATCCATAACCTGAAATACAATTGCTGCTCGGTATATTCCCTTGTGCAGATTCTTCTTCTTGGCAGTAAGAATATTCTGTGACAGTTCTGCTGCTGGCCAGAATACAAGCTTACATTAATGTTGTTTTTACATCATAAATGGGCTCCAGTTTTTATAACGAGTTCCTGTTCTTCCAGACCTTGGTCCTACGTATTTGGCCCTACATGTTACAACCAATTCATTACAAGGTTTTTAAATCTCTTTGATACAAAAAAGGGAATTAAAACATTGTCCAAGAACTTTATGTTAGTCCAGTTCTGATGCTGAGAAAATATTTCTAAAAGCCCAGTATGTAAAATGCCTTCGCTTTTTAATTCCAACTCCACTTAACTGAAAACTATTCTAGAGCACCTAGATCTTTACATAAGTGTTAAATCATTGATCATTTCCCTTTATGATTATAACTCTTTTTGGGGTGTATCTAAACACTGAACGACAAGTGACATCATCATGAGAAATTGTGTTTTGCCGCTGCAGATGCTGTGTGAACTGTTGATAACATACTTCCGCAATGATAAGGCAGATTTTTACAATATAGGCTGAGCTAATGATGCTATAAACATACAGGAGGTGCTTCAGGCAACAAGTATATTTAAAAATGGGTGCAAGGGAGTTAAAATATGCTAACTAAAGGAAATACTAATAATACTATGCACTCATAAAGTGCCTTCCATCCAAAGCACTCTGCACTGACAACATACTTTTATTTTTAATTGCTGAGCCCTGAAGATATTCCATTTTCCTTTCAAAGACCCACAGTAGAGTGACCTTCCCTTTGCTGAAGGAGACCTGGACATGACTCCCCACAAATCCCATCAGCCCTAGCCTACAAGAGGATACCAATTGAGACAGTTTGATCAAAAGTGCCAATTTCCCCTAGAGTTGAGTCCACTGAAACTAGAATGCTCCCATCTCTTGCGAGGCTGTGAATGAGGGTTTAAACTGAGGGCTCAAACTCTGATCTAGCATGTTGCAATACACCGAGCCCCCTTAAATCAGAGGACTTGCCAAAAAACTGTGGCAGAGAAAAATATTTGAAAATATTCCCCACAATCTAAATATGAAAGTGACTAGCTTATTTAAAAACAGTTCCCTTACAAAAGTAATTGCTGCGATTCCAGAAGCCAATATAGAGAAGTAGTTAGCATCTGATGAAGTAGGTTGTGGCCTATAAAAGTTTAAGGCTCTAGGCCTCTCTGAACCAGTGAGTTCTGCCTTCTGATAGAAGGTGGAATGAGCAGAGATGAACTAAAGTATCTCCAAAACTGTGACGTTTTGGGATTTGAACAATTTCTAACTCGAATAATTGGTCAGAGATATTTACAAGGCACTCCATCTATCCGGAAGAAATGTGCCAAGTGTCAGTCCCAGTAGCAGTAGTTATAAACTCCTGGGGGAAAGAAATAGCCCGAATTTTTAATGAGAAACCAGCAAGATCCTGAACCTCCCTGTTTCTGTCAGGAACTATAATAATACTAGGAAGCCAAAATAGCATAAACAGGGTCGGACTTTTCTTGTTAGAGGTATACTTGTTTGTATCTAATACTTTGAAGAAACGTTTCAGAAATCTCATCCTCGTGTAATGATTACCCTGATGTTAATGCCAAGAGCGGCATCTGGGTGAGTCATTTAACACCTAATTTCTGCTTGCATAAATCAAATCTGCCATGTAGAGGTGAGGAAAACATTACTTTTTCAACAACTTTCCTAAATTTGATATCAAAGGGTCATTCTTTCATAGTTCACAATGGGACTGTCGGATAATTCTCTGAGCCTTATTTCCATCTCCAGAAACCTTTCACAACCTAACAGAGAACTGTCCCAGTACCTGGTTATAAAACTATTTCACAAGGCAGTAGCTATCTAGATGGCATAATCACTGCTCTCATCTACCTACTAGTCTCAGTTACCAGGCACAAGTCAAATCATAAGAATTGTTCTCTGACAGGATACAACAAAACAATTCAAGACTACTGTAAAAAGTGGACAATATCCTGGCAGACAAGTAGAATCAGACATACTGCCCAGTGGGAATTGTATACTTATACAGATCCAGCCTAGAGGAAAATGGCACCCTGGATGAACTTATATTTGGTGCACTCCCTGCCCCCCCTCCCCCCATTCCTTTCCTTTGGGCCAGGGCCTCCCATGGGCAGAGGATGAAGAGTGACACTTTGGTCCCAGCCTGTGGCAGCGCTACAGGGACCTGGCTGGGATGAGGGCTTTCAGGTTTGAGGTTGGTCCCTTCCTGGCCACCAGCCCACGCCAAGTTCCTCTTCAGCTGCAGCTTGAGGCAGGGGGCAAGGATCAGCCAGGGCAGGGCAGGATCAAGTGGCACCCCCCTCACTGTAGGGACCTGGGAGATCACCTATCCCTAAGGCTGGCTCTGTACTTATACATACAATGAATTACATAAACAACATGGATGTTTATCTTATTCAGACTACTACCACTCCCCCCTATGGTTCTTATATACCACAAAATCACACCATCCATAGGAAGAAACTACTGTGAAGCTAAACAAGAACACTGACAGATTAAATGTATAGATCTGTAGATTTTATGGCCAGAAAACACTATCTCATCACTCTCCCTTCCAGCCCTAACAGCTATGAAATCTTATTTGTAATCTGAATTTGTATAGATTCAGCTCCCAATCACTGCATCTCAGTGGGTCTTTTTTCTATTAGAGAACTGACTACTATGAGAAATCTCTTCCCCTTGTAGGTGCTACAGAATGTAGTCATGTCACCTGTTAACCTTTCCTCACACATTTTCAAAGACACACAATGCTTTTTGTAGCTCCTTTCTGCATCCTTTCCATCAAGTCTTGTGTCACTGGCAAAATTTGCCAGCAACAATTTTAGATTTTCTTCTATATGACTGCTCACATTACAGAAAAGCATTGGCCCAGGGACCTCACTGGAAAAACGCCTACTGCATGATGACTCCCTGTTTACAAATGTATTTTATAATATGGGCCACAGTGATTTTGTATACTGTTTTTTATCAAAATGTCAAAAGTAATACATTATGTTAAGAAAATGACCATAAGAAACTAAATATTAATCTTTACCATCAACATATTAGATGAAGTATTTTTGGTAAGACCTATTTTCATAAGTATATGTTGATTGACATTAATTCTGCCACCATTTTTAATTCTTTACCAAACAAATCGCATATAATTTTTTCCATGTTTTTTTTTTAGGACTGATGTTCAAATGGTACTAAAATAAATTACTCTATAGTTTATTACTAACAAAATAAATCACTGTAGTTTTTTTCCAGATCTTTTTTTTTCTTTCTGAAATACTGGAACAGCATTAATTTGCTTCCTCAATGGTCTGGAACTTTCACAGTGTTCCAAGACACTTAGGCTAGGGACAGAAGTTACACATACACTGGCATAAGTAATTGGAAACCAGTTCAAATCTGTAACACAACAGAAATTCTGTACCTATAAACCCCTTTCAAAATGCCTGAAACCTGTTTAAAATAAACCTGGATGGATAACTGATTTAGCTTAGCTCAATTTATTGAACTTCTGTCCCAGATCCCCTCCAGATTCAAAATTAACTCACTGTCTCCAGCATCCCAGGATGCTTTGCACCTACCCCTCACAGGGTGAGTGGGCTAGCCTTGGCCCAAGTGTCTGCTCCAACCCAGCAGGGGGGCATGCTCTAGCTTCTGGCCTGGGCCACTGCAGGCATGTGGCTGCATTTCTGGAATCAAAAATGAATGTCTGTTCACTTGCTAATTGGTTCAGTCTATGCAGCTTAGACTAACCTGCAAAGATTGAATCGAGTCAGCCTCAGGCTTTCTGAGTGTCTTTCCTTAGCCTTAAGAATCATTTGATTTTAATGGCTGCCATTTACCATTCTTCTTATTGCATGTTATCATTCTAAAATAAATCTTCCTGCTCTTTTCTAAATAAAGGATAGAAATATTAATTTAATGCTTCTGTAGTTTTCTGTATCACAGTTGATAATTTTAGCATTGATGTATGATATCAGACATACACCATACTGTTTATCTAACTGTTCTTAACCTAAGTAGCTATAGATTTTTTCTGGTACCTTTAGATTCCCTTATCAAATGTCTATATTTCCTAACTGCTAATTTGTACTGACTGCTTTCAGCTTTTCTATTATGTTTATTTATTATAAGACTTTTACATTTTTTACATATTTACATCTGTACTTTGCTTCTTACCACCAAAACAATTTCTGGTAGTACTCCTTCACAGCATATAGGCTCTTTACATTAGTTCAGGAACTTAGTCACACTGACAGCTCTTGCAGCTAGCAGCAGGGTTTTTGACATCACTTACAGACAATGTAAGTCAAATTTGGCCCCATATACTTCTACATATGGTTTTATTTTATGTTAAGCATAATGAAATCCAACAGCTTAACTCCAGTGAATATTGTTTAATAAAACTATTGAAAACATTTTATGGCATCTTTTATTTTATCATTGGAGTGGTTATTGATAACCTATTTTATCCATTGTACAGTAGATATTTTAGAAATGGATTGCTGTATGGTTTAATTAGTTCATTATTATGCCTATTCTTACACAGTAATTTCTTTTATCATTCTAATCATTCACTTCACACTTTTTAAACCAAATGGAATATCAAAGGTTCTGTAAGATTATTTTTGGATCATGCACATGTTTTACCACACAATTAATCTGTTTGTCAGAAATACCAGTTGACGTCTTCCCTTTACGACTCACTTTACTCATACTTTAACTCAATAGATAAGATTTGGATATACTCCTCCATCTCACAAAAAATAAAATAAAACAAAACATTTTTGACGCTATGACTCAGTTTATTAAGGGGATTCCATTCTAGTACTTGACAAACAGTAAATGTTTTAATTTTTGGTAAAGTTATATAATTGAATATTTTCATTTATTTACATATTCTCTCTAAAATTTATTTAGTCTTTTTACATGTCTTTACTTAGTTAATGCACAAAGAGATAAATATGGTTGTTCCTTTGCAGTGAAGCTCCAGTACATTAATATAAACTGTACACTAATTCCCCCAAAGCATATATATGTTGTAAACCTGAAGACTTTTTACACAGCTGCTTATTGCTAAACAGTGCCTTGTCCAGAAGGGGACAATCTGTGTCTCTAATTGCTGTCACTGAAGCTGAGATTCATTATGTGACTTTCCCATTAAAATGTGAGCATTAATTTGTATAATGAAATATCACCCACTGCAGTGTTCATTAGCCATGCCCTACTGTATACTGCACATTGTTAGCTACCTAGAAACTGTAGTTAATTTCACTAATGGATATTTCCCTACTTAGTGTTTGGTAGGAAATTTATACTGTAACATTACCTCTTAAACTTTTAAGGAAATTTAAATTCAATCAATTATTTTCAACAAAAGTTTGGGATATCATTAAGGCAGGAAAAGGCAAGCTGTACAATGTTAAGGATGGGAAATCTGGAGAAATCTAGAGAAATGAAAAGTCCTTTTAGTTCATCTCAGAAATGTAAGAATAAAGGATGTTCAGTACCAAAATTGTCTCCTCTTGGAGCACACATCCCCATTTTCCTTAATTATTCATATTGCTCATCCCACTACAAGCGCCTTCAGAGAATGGCAACAGGCAGTCTTTTTTTAGGAAGAAAATGTGAATTGAATTCATTTAAACAGCACCATTTTTAGTGTATTTCATCAGTTCATCTAAGCAAGTTTTAAAATGCCACAGTTGCATTTTAAAGAGAATCGAGCAACAGTAATGCTGCAGGATGTATATTATATATACATGTGTGTATTGTGTAGCATATGTAACACAGGTCAGTTGATATGGCTCAGTGAAGCTTTTTCCCTTTATCTCCTCTTCAGTATGTGAATGCAGCTCACTTCCTACTCAGGGCCAATTTCTGATTCATACATATGACTTTTTTACTCAGGCGAATACACAAGCCAGGGTATAAGCACACCCAAGTCTTGATGTGGGTAGAACTCTAATATGTGTATACTTGTACCCTTGCAGGTACCTTTGCAGGTTTGTGAACACCTACAGTGAGAACATACACATTTTCAAGTCTGAAAATTTGTCCCAACACAACTTGCTTATGGGCAATGACAGTGAGCACAATCTCATCATTTCTTACTTATCCATTTCTGTGCCCTTTTAAAGCTCAGTTTTTTAGGGTGACAAACACCTTCGATTCTCATTGACTGCAACAGAAATTGAAGGCATTAATGAAGCTATAGAGGGTGCTTATTACCATGTCAGATGAAACCTTAAATGACTTGGTTCATAGGACAAACCACACTTCCCTGTACAGCATATACTATCCATATACATTACTTAGAGTATTGGAACTGTTCATGATCTTTGCTGTTTTTATCCTGATAAAACCCCAGGAAGTAATATCCTCATTTCATAAATGGGGAACAGAGGTACAGAGCAGTTAAGTGATTTGATATATGTCACACATGACTGTGGTCACTCAGGGACTGACTTTACATCTCCCATGTCCTAAGGTAGAACCTAATTATTGGATAATCCTTTCTCTCGTCTTAAGTGTCATTACTGACATTTTACTGGAATGTCTGTCCTTACATAAAACAGTGCATTCTATGCCCCTGTAGGGCTGTGAGTATAGGACAGAAAATAAAGGATGCCAGCATAACTTAGGAGTACAAAACCATAACTAATTAAAGTAATTAACCAGTACATTGCACTATCGTACATACCAGTATGTTGAGCTATCATATATACTATAACACCCTTTAGTAGCATTATGGTAGCTGTGATGGTCCAGAAAATATGTGAGAAGCAAGAACTGTATGATACGCTTGATTATAAAGTTTTTGTGCACTGTCTCTGCACTTTCATTTATTCTGGAAAAGTATTTTGGAGATCTACAGGAATGGAGCCGATCGAACAATATCCCAGAGTAATTCCATCAAGGAATGTTCTTGTTCTTGTCATAAAGTAAGGATTCGCCCAACCTCTTTGTATGCTTAAACTGTACTATCCTTGTTACTGATATTAAGACATTTGGGATCAAATTCTCACAGAACTGTCACACCAGCTCCCTTGGAATTACTCCTGATTTCAATTGGCACGAATGAGATCAGCATCGGTATACACGTTCCAGCTGTGTGAATCTATTTCTATATTATCAGCATTTTGTTTAGGTGAGCCATGTCTAACCAGAGAGGTGCTTTTAACAACAGAGTAATGGTTTCCTGAACTATGCTAGCTTAGAAGCTGAAAGTTCTACAGGAAGACTGAACTACTAATTTTTGTATCACGTGGCCCTTTCTGACTCTTGTAGCATAAGCACACAGAAATCCAACAGCTGACCTACTCCATTTACAAAAACCTCCCCCACTGAATACTGTTCAGTCAGCAGAAGAGGAATTAATCCGTGCATTAGGATGTTGGGAGTGAACCGAACCAGTTAACTGAGTACTTGTGTTTCTTTTCTAAGAAAACAGAGGGCAGTTTCATTTGATACAGAGACAAAAGAAGCTCAAGTGCCTTCTTTGGCCCAACAGTGCCGGGGGCTCCTTTTAGCTGGATCAGACTCTGAGTCTGGTTTTGGCATGTATACCAAGCCATCCTACCTATAGGCCTCCAAACACACAGATGTTCAGAGGAACCTGACTTTTCCTGAACTGCTTGAGCTCATCTCTAACAAACAGGTGCTGCGAGAACAAGAGCAGTAATTGAGTTAATGTAGTGGAGAAACACAGGAGAGTGTGTTTTATCAATCAGTTATATGATCCAGACATATAATAAAGTCAGATTGTAATACAAACTACAGAAAACTGACAAACACCATCCTAGATAAGTATGAACTAAACAATATAATATTTGCTTAATAATTGGTATCTATTACATCATTTCCATTTGCTGCATAAGAAATGAAATTTGATTTAATAACTCTAGTAATTTGCCATTTTACATTTTTTCTAATGTTTATTATGATTATTTATACAGTTTAAAACACTGTTTCATTTTTAAAATACTCTTGTCATTATTTTACAAATACTTTGTTCTTAGTTTAATGGAAATTGATCCTTATCTATTTTAATTTCATCATGCTTTTAAAATACACTGCAAATGCTGTTTCAATAGTTTGCATAATGTTTCTGTAAAGTCATATTTTTTGTTCTATTACCAGAAGGACTTTTTTTCTTACTCTGATTCTAAGGTGGTTTTAAAGCATAATTTTTAGGGAATGCTTTCATTTTAATTTATTTGTTTTCTACAAATTATACTCTGCAAATATTGTAAGCAAGATATTGTCATCTTTAAGGAAACAAAAACCAGTGAATACCTATTCTTGGTAAGGTTTTTCAGAAGGGGTAGGGAGAGGAGCAAGATGAAAGGGAAGCAAAGAGGAGGTACCCAGTGCATTCATCTACATGTGCAATTAAGACGGAGAGACAAACACCGGCACAGTTTGTGCTGGAGAAAACTGCTCCCAGGTGCAGTATTTACATATGCACCCAGGACTGCAGAAATTCAGGCCAAAGAGGAGCAGCCCTGGGCTGGCAGGGATCGGGGGGTGGGGGGGATCAGGCCTGGGACATGAGGGTGCTACAGTGGGGGTAGGCAGCAGGAAGCCCCTGCACTGTCATACCCTTTTGCCCTAGCCAGCCTGTCACAACCTACATGTGTGTTACAGCACACATAACTAGTATGCTGTACTGTCCAAGACAGTACTATCCTATGGCAAAGTTAATTAATTTACTGTGCCCTAATACTGGCACATATGCAGACTGTGACGCTTTACTGTGGAGCTAATTAGCTGATGCAGTAAAGGACACATGTAGATGCACCCAGTTTTCCCTAAATCTTCCACTATTTTAAACATTAAAATAGTGTAAAATCACACTTATTGGGTTACTTTCAAATAATGGTATTGCCATATATTTACTTTTATTACAGTAGTAAATATAGAAATGAGGCCTGTGTTGTGTTAGGTACTGTACAACTCTAAACAACTAGTAAAGATAAAGTCATTGCCCTAAAGGGAATGCATGCAAAAGTGAAACAATATTAAGGGTCACATTTTCAGAATCACATTAAATCTATCATACATGGTCAGTTCAATGACAGAAAGATAAGATATAATGAATATATTCTATCAGTTCCTTTAAATGTCCTAATTTTGCCAATTTGGGGCCCTTGTAATCAAATTTTCAAAAGCATTCTATTTGCATACTCAGAAATATAGGCTGCCTATACACATGCTGGTTCACATTCAAATTAGATTCAGTCTGCTCCACATTCTAATTAAAACACTCTAGCGTGGCCTCACCATCACGTGTATAAGCCTCTGCACATTTAAAAATGGCTGCAGGGGTTCTTTATCTAAGCCTCATCAAATGAGGTCTAAATAGTGTCCTGTGGCCATTTTTAAACATGCAGGTGAGGTGTTATAATTACTAACTGCTCCGATTAAAGCATCCCCACCCGAAGCATGCTTGTAGGTGGCCGTAGTTTCAAGGTTCTGAGAGTAGAAATGAGAAGCATACCCCAATAGCCACCCCAATACCTGATTTATGTCAGGAAATAGTACTTGCTTACCCGATTTGTAAAATTAAAAACAAAGAAAAGAGAATGCACTCATAGGTACAGCTACAAAGTCTCTCTTCAACTTTCTCATTCTGTAAATAACTGAAGAATGTTTAAACTGTTTTCACTGAAACATTCTAATATAACTGTGGTCTAATCTTTCAGGAAAAATCTGGAAGGTCATACATATTAACTACCCAAATTGCCCAGTAGTTTACCTGCTGGCTAGAAAGAAGGATACTGCATGTGAAAATGATTTGCACAGGTGACCATGCAAGTTCATCAATAAGTCTCTAATCTCTCCTGATAGTCTCTACCCCAGGCCTATCTATCTATACCCCCATTCAGCTTCTAGATCTAAAGACCTAGGTACTAAACCCCATATATGGTTTCCAGAGGATAAGAGATTCAGACTCTGCCAACTGAGGTTGAGAATAAACTGAATTTTCTGATTCAAAGCCGATTCTACTGTTTCAGACAGTTTTCTGAGCTCCCCCCAACCCTGCCATACCCCCTTCCAAAATGGAGTGAGAGCTACATAATTTCTTGCAAAACATTTTCTTTAAACTGAATTCCAGGCCAACTTAAACAAGTCATTTCATCTTATTTTGATGCTATCAAGTCATTCATTCCAATTTCAATGGTTTACAATATTTATTTATTTATTGCTATAAGAAACAATTTCATTTTGAAATGAAAAATCAAAACATTCCATTCTGAACATGTCAAAACAGGACATTTCTGAAGCATTACTGAAATGCTTCATTTATTAATTTTTTTTAATGAAATGTTGTTTGGATCAACACGTTTTTCAAAACATTTTCATGTCAAGGAAAATGAAATGGCATTTTGTATTGAAAAAAAAAAATTTCAACAAACATTTCCACCTAGCTCTCCCACCAGGCATATCTTTTAAGAAAAATGCTTCTTTTTGGATAGCCACCCTCCTCCCTCACCCACTTTACAGAGCCTCACATAGCCAACAGTTGCAGAGATAGCTATAGGCCTGTAGAGTTCATAATATATGGATACATGGGATACAGAAATGTCATATTAGCCTTGAATTATGCATAGAATTTCAAGTCATGTCAATGGAAACTAAGCACATAGGTAAAGGCCATTGTATGGCAGTCAGTCATTTACCATACAATGATTATAAGGTTTATTAAGCACCCATTAAAATATCTCTGTATATCATCCTTATGCTTATTTTATTAGAAAACATACTACAATATTTTTAAGGAAAAGATTACAGTTTCCTAGCCTTTAACACAGACCATACTCTGAATGAAATAAAACAATGATGGTGCCCGCATAACCAGAAAGTCTGCACAGGGTGAAAATAACTAACAAATTGCTATTATAAAACTAAAATAGGAGTAGGTACAGGTAGTGACTAGTAAGACTAGTGCAAAAATGTTAATTTCTAAATGTATTTGATAACCTGAAGGAGTTAAAATGTCCATGTGCATGCCAAGAGATGAAAAATGAGAATAGTAACAATAAATTGGATAGAAAGAATAACTTAAAACGAAACTATGAGTCCCTAAATAAATGTTAAGGGGGGCCTTTAGAGCAGTTAGTGTGACCGAAACCAATATGCTTGCACAGAAGAACAAGGGTAATTGAAGGACACAATGGTGAAACAGACTGAGATTTAAATTATCTCAAATAGGGAAAGATGAGTCTTTTCAAGTTGTCTTTTCACCAGTCAAATGTCCATGAGCGTTTTATTTAAGAAGATTGCCATATATCTTTCTCAAAAGTTCCTTCTGAGTGAACTACCACATCTTCACCTAAATTAGAAATTAAAACTTGAAACCAGGTGTTTATTTTAACACACCCACACAAGGCTCTTTCTATCAATGCCATATTCTTCTCATCCCCTTACCTGTGTGTATTCTCAAGTGGACTTTTAAATGGTGTGATGTTCTGAAAGTTTTTCCACAATAGGGACAGTCTTTCATGGCAGAACCAAGACTCCTGTCTCTCAGTAAAGCTGGCTGCGGGACTCCTACAGATCTCCCAGCTTCTTCTCCGATGTCTGAAACAGAAATGTTCTCACATCACTTCAGCACATGTCAGAAGTTGTTCTCACTAAAACTGCTAACACAACACAAAGTTAAACATGTCAATACTACACCTGTCTATTTCATTCTTTAAATCTGACAGAATGCTGACAATTCATGTATTTTCTTGTTATTCTCTTAAATTATTTCATCTTTCCTATCATCATTTTAAGCAGCATATGGTACCTTTATATTGAACTGAATTATACAAGAAAAGAAACAGCTGCGTCAGCAGCTGGTTTGATTTCTTCTTTTGCTTAGTTCCTACTAATTCCACCCCCCCCCCCCAAAAAAAAAGTTTTAAAATGTTATTGTGTTGAAGCTGGTTAATTTCTAATTATTGTAAAAGAGCTGTACATTTTTAGATTTAAAAAAGTTTGTATTTCGTATCTTAAAAACAAAAACAGCAGTACAGTTGTGGTGATAATGGGGAAGACTGCAGTGACAGTCTTGTGGGCATTATCTCCTTTCCTGCACACAGACTATGTCAATTTTCTTCCTGGGCTTTCCACCAATGGAGTTCAGCTGCATGAGTCTTTTTGAGGCCTAATATCAGGAAACACCAAAGGACAAGCAGGCCAATTGAAGAGAACTGTCTTTCCCACAACCACTGAACAATATTCAACTGCTTTGTTTCTCTTTCTTGACATACAAGGCTGCACTTACACATTGCATCTTATTACAATGGCTCTTGTGCCTAGGACACCATTATCATCTTCAGATTTAAAAAATCTGGTTGTTTTCAACCACTTGGAACAAACTGACAAGTTACTATTCAAGTAGGTTCTGAACAAAGTGGGTTACAATTTAGGCAAAGGACTGACCAAAATTTACAAAAAACATAGGGTATTTTTTTAAGTCTTTATTCAAACCAATCATGTATCCCAAATATTATCTAGCATTTATGAAGAGTTCCCATTTAATATGTGGCATATGTACATAAGCATACATCAGACAACAGGATGGTAAGTGCAGAAATGAAATAACAATATTGTCACAACCTAGAAATACAATACACAGAGACACATTTTCAAATTATATGCAGAAGTTGAGCTATATGATACCCAATGATATTAACAGGAAGCACATATTTAAATCTTGATAATTTTCCCGATAAACTATTGATTAAAGTATCTGTTATGCTGCTAGAAAATGAAATGTAACTTATGTGGTGCTGTTCTTTACTTAGAAGTGATGGACAAAACAAAAGTATGTAAACACTTGACTAATAAAAAGGATATATACATTAGCATGACATAAATACCATATTACTGAAAAGGGGAACAACTGTAGATATTATAACTATATGCTAAACTATGGTGAACACTGTCACTTTTTTGAAGCAGTCTCAGATAGGGGTGTACCGAAGACACAGTGAGAGTGAAAATGAGAGAACAGCTAGAGACATACGTGAATAGCCTTAACAATTAAATTTTTAATTGCAACAACAAAATGCTCTTACCTAACACAGTTGAAAGCATTATGAGAATCTATTAATTAGGTAACAAAACTCAAAAGTTCTAAATCCCCAGCTACTTTTTTCCAATGTACCTGATTAGATAAAAATATAATTTCTTTGTGAAAAGCCAGATATATCTATGTTTGAAATATATTTAGCATAGCCACTGGGAATATACACAGCCGTATAAAAGCAAAGATCATTGCAAAGATCATTTTAAGTTAAAAAGGATAGTATTCTACAATAAACCCATACCTCACTAATATTCTGTAAAAGTTTTAAGTTCTGCTTCAAACTTGCAAAGTTAAACACAACATTTAAATTAGAAGGGCAGTAGCTGTCATTTTGAATTATTCACAAGTATTTAAAAGTAACATAATGCAGATTATATGTTGCTTTTCAGTAACAAGACAGACAAATATAGGTACTATCCTATATTTCCAATCTCCTCAAGGGATGCTGGTTTTCTACTATTTTATAAGGAGCGTGTAACAGGAAAGTTATGTAAGATAGTGTCCAGAACTGCTTTGGGAAAAAGCATTTCTGAGGCTGTGAAGTACAAAATACAGTATGTATGATGATACTGAGAGATTTTAGTTTAATTTTCAATAAATATTGTGTGGACATTATAGATAAATATATAGATAAAGCTAACAAGCCACTCAGGATAAATTTACAGAACAAGACTACTAGTTATGTTTTGCTATATGTCACTCTAAATGATGGCCTGTTATCCATTTCCCTTTTATCTTTCTATCTAGAATATGTGTGGCCCAATAAAAAAGAATAAATTTGTAAGATAAACAGCCCGCCTTGCAGATTTAAGAGTCTAATTTTCACTTTATGCAAAATTGAATTTTTTTGAGGCAGTGAGACTATAGAGTTTACTCTAGCACTAATCCCTCTGAAAAAGCAAACTGAAAACAACAATGAAGCAGAGAAAGATGTGGGTGGTCTGAAGAGCTTTCCCTTAGATTTAAGTAGACATACAGTAGATAGCTCTAAAGGCTTTCCTCTAACAGGGCCTTACCTTTAAGAACTTTTTCTTCCCACAGTGAACGCATTCCTAAGACTTTAAAGCTGGGCTGAGGGTTTTTCTTTTGAATTGCTTTGCTTACAAAGCCCACCGAAGTGCTGGAGGCTGCTGCTACCTGAATGAATAGCTTTACATCTAAGTCCTTTTATTTGAATCAATGAAACTATAAGTTCACGGTTGCTGTCTGCTCCTCTCAGACCCCAGCCCACATCTCTGCTCTGCTCACTAAAGTACTGAATCAGCAAACTATCCCTATTTGCTAAAACACTTAATCACTCCCTTAACTGTAGCATGCGCTTACATCACAACTACTACCCCATAACAACTGCACTGATTAAAGCAGTGCCTAAAAGGCTAAGGAAAATATAAGGAGTGTATATGAGTGAATGTTAAAAAGGAAAATAAATCTGTAAAACAAAAGAATTATTATGGGGGAGTGGGTATTAAGACATTAAGAAAGCTGCTCCATGCGGCTTTACCAATAAACATCAATCCTAACCTTCAACTTCCCTTCCCTATACATCTACTTCAAGAACTTTGCTAAGTAGAAATTGGCAATTGGGTTGAACTGTACCAGTTTGTGGGAATGTCTGCAATGAGCAAAAGGACATAAGGTTTGACTGAGCAAAATTATTGCAAATTTAATCAAGATTTTCCCCAAAGTTTCTGAGCTGATCCATTTCCAAAAATAAATAAATAAATAAGTATATAATTAAAAAAATAAAAATCCCACTAATTTTGTGAGGAAAAAGAACAGTTGACTATCTTACATTAACCATGGTTATTTGAGTTGTGTTGCCCATATAGCTTCTTTTGGTGGGTGTACATACTTCATGGACATGAGACTGGATTCATTTTGGCTACCGGTTTCTATCATAGCTTTCACCCTGGATTCCTTTCTGGCCTAGTGTATTCAAGAACATGACGGACATCAAATGTCTCCCTCTTTTGCCAATGAAAAATCTATAGCCACAGGAATTCACAGAACAGGAAAAGAGAGAGGACTCTCGGATCCAAGTGAGCAATGCATTTAAAAGAACCATAGTTAGCATAAGATAAATAACCTTTTTTCTTCACACGATTTTCCACATGGGTTCTTCTCCCAAAGACCAGAAAGCACTGACTTCATATGTTATGTAGTTAAGGGGGAAAATTTTGAGACCTGGTAGATGAAAGGCTACTGGTACAATGTGATAAAAGAATGCACTGGAGCTGGAGACAAATGGTTTCTTTACAAAATGGAGATGACCTTGCTCCGTCCTGTCTGCTGACATTATAAATTATTACAGTTTTGACTGATGAGTCAAATAGTCTGGGAGCCACAATAGTCCCACAATAGTCTGGGACCTCCCCTGTGGGAGACAACGTCATGCAGATCTAAAATCTAACATGGTTCCTATGAATTCTGTACTTTGGGTGAGCAAAAGGTGGATTCTGTCTCTATCAAACTTAAACTTCAGTCAAGTGCTATATAATCCCACGAACAGAATTGGCAACATGACCACCCAGTCATCTAGGTATGTCCTTTCCTATGGTGAATAGCCCCCTCACACACTGGGTTGTATAGTGTGTGTGTGTGTGGCGGGGGGGGGGACAAGATGGCCCTGTTGTTCCACCCATGTGCTCAGCACATAGCAAGGAGGGCCTGCATCTGGGGAAAATATGTAAAACCCTCATTGGCCAGGGGAAGCAGAGGATTCTTCAGGTTGATTGGTTAGGAGACAGACTGCAGTGTGGCACTCCCTAACAGGACAAGGCCATGGATGCAAAGGGATATAAGGGGAGCTAGGCTTGTTTGGGGGAGAAGAAGCTGCCAGCAGCTGCAGAAAAGTGATGTCTCCTTCTAGGGAGAAGGAGTGGCAGATAGCAAAAAGGGAATCTCAGAGGGAAGAGAGACGGAGAATTGTCCCAGTGTCTGAGAACTCTTCTCCTTTTCTTCCCCCTTTTTTCCCTTCTCTTTTGAGGTTTTAAGGGATTAATACTGGGGAAAGAGCATTGGTTCCTTGGGTTTGCTGGTCAGGATTTAAACCTGGCAGCTTTAACAGGGTTGGAACCTGGGAGTTCCTAATCCTGCCAGTTTGGGGCAAGGGTTGAGGCTTGCAAATTTCTGAACCCAATGCAGCTGTGACCCAACTCACCTGTAGCCCAGGCCTAGAAGGCAGGCTTGGTCTTTCCACCTTGTTTCTTTTGGTATTCCTTTTAGTTGGCTGTGTGGTTGGGTTGGCTTTAGCCATTAATCAACCTGGTTCCTTTGGAGTTTTTCCTGCAGTTTTCATTTCAGCAGGCCATATAATCTAGTCCAGAAGTGTGCAGTGTGTGAAGCCTCAGTCTGGAGCCTCAGTCACTCCCCACACACACATATAGCCTCTCCACCAAAGATTATTCTGTTTTCTGTATTAAATATGTTATGGCTATACTGCTTGTGGGGGGGGGCGTTGTTTATGCAGGACACCCTAGTAATTGATTTAGTGTTCCCAGATTATTGGGTGGGGGCTCAAGCCAAAGTAAATAAATTTACTGCCCAAAATTTAGTATCCCAAAAAATTGAACCTGGGCCTTGTACTGCTGGCCAGTGCCCAGCAGAAGGGTTACATGTCCAATTAAGAGGGCAGTAACAACTGCTAAGCCCTCCATGAAAATTCCTGTTGTTGTGAAGAGACCAAAAGGCAAATCCCAAAGTTAGTACTGAGCATTCCTCATCATGAATCTGACCTATTTTTTCTATGATGTATATATAAACATATAGAAGAGAAGTAGGTGTCCTAAAGATTAAGAGCCAATATAAAGGGTCTAATTAAGGCACTGTACATCAGGAAGCAGGATCCGTTTAGTGAACAATGGGTGCATCTACATGAGATGCTACTGTGTAGTGGTTACTGTGCATTTATTTAGTACTTGTATAATCAATAGTGTTGTGTGAAGCTTCAGGTGCTGATTCGATTTGGAGATTTGCCTTGATTTGGTGGCTGAATCTCTGAATCTGAATCGAATCAGGAGACCAATAAAAAGGTTGGAATCAATTTGAAGCTCTCTGAATCAATTCAGAAAAGATTTGGTGAGTTTTGGAGATTCAGGCAGTTCCCACTCACTGCCACAGGGAGCTGGACTGGACTTCATGCTGGTAAGTAGGGAGTGGGGGGGCTGGAGGAGGGGGGAAGGGACCATGTGGGGACCCCCACCAGACCCCATCCCCTGCCTGCTCCCCCAGCCTCCCTGAGTGCCCCCCGACCCCTGCCTGCTCTCTCAGCCCCTCGCCCCCCATGGCTGCCCTGCCCAGCCCCAGCTTCCAGTTATTTAAAAAAAATAAATAATAAGCCCACACTCACTAGCTGCTGCAGCGGCCATCAGGGCTCCTGGGGACTTGTGGCAGAGCTCCCCACACAGCATGGGGCAGTGGGCAGTAGCAGGGATTGCCCCTCCCCCCTCACCTGGCAGGAGCCATTGAGTTCGGGGCTTTTTTTTTTTTAAAGACCTGGGATCTGGGGCCAGGCAGGGCAGCCATGGGGGGTGGAGCTGGGAGAGCAGACAGGGGGCACATGGCAGAGTCCCCCACACAGTGTGGACACACGGGGTGCAGAGGGGATCGCCCCCCTTCCTCCCCCCCAGCAGGAACCAGTGAGTTCAGGGCTTTTTTTTTTTTTTTAAAGAACCAGAAGCTGGGGCTGGGTGGGGCAGCCATTGAGAGGGGGCAGGGGATAGGGCCCATCCAACTCAGAGATTTAGCCAATTTGGCTGAGACAGAATCTCTGAATCAGATTTGGCCAAATTGATTCAGGACAGTGATTCGAATCACCAAATTGAATCACTGTCCCCCGAATCAGCTGAATCTGAAGCAAATACTAGCTGCTTCACACAGGCCTAATAATCAAGTACTAAAGTGTACAGCAGCCACTGCATAGAAGTATCTCATGTAGACACACCCATTGTTCACTAAGCAGATAATCAGGTACTAAATAAATGTAGACTAACTAGAGTTACTGCACAGTAGCACCCACAAATGCCTTTTTAGTGATGCTTCTCCGCAGCAGTCTAATAATACTGTCCAGTAGTGTATTAGCACTGTTGGTGCTGTGATGCACTATGGCACAGTACTATTTGGCTACTATGCAGTTAGCATCTTGTCAAGAAATGTGTAGTATCAAGTTAATATCAGTTTTACAATGGCAAGTTAAAAAAACAAATGAGAAAGTTTGACTTGTCTGGTAAATGTCCTGAGTATCAAAAACAATTTGCAGTTGTTGAGGTTAATGCCCTTGGGTGTGAGAAAGCAAGGATATTCAGTGAACAGATGTGGTTCTAATAGATACTGCTAGCCAAAAAGAATCCAATCTCAAGTCCAGGGAAGGTATGGATACCAGAACTAGAATCCATAGATTCTGTGGTTCTTCTAGATCAGAAGTGATGATCCATGTAGACGAACACTTGAAGAAGAACAAAAATGCTGTGAAACCTGTGTACATTTTCTTCAATATTGATTTACTTATCTACAGATTTCCTTTAACCAGGATTAGGAAAGCATTTGCTTGTTTTGTTCAAATTAAAATGTCTACAGAAATTTATACCTACACTACAAGCCAAAGGACCATCTACAAATGTGCCCTGTCAAATATACTTTTCTGATGTAGGAAACTGCACTTGTGCATACACTAAGACACACATTTGTGTACAAAAGAATTAAATTGCAGTTCTTGTGAAGACTAACCACCCCCTGAAGTCCTCTGTAGCTGTGTTGACTCAAGAATTACCAAATTAGACAAAAATAGGCAATTGCAAGGAAAAGATAATCATTCATATAAAAGGTAATCACACTTATAAGCATGTGTTTGTGTTCACATGCTTTTCAGATTGCATCAGAGATCACTTTGAAAATGTGGCCAAAAATCTTTAAAGCTCCACGTAATTCCATGATTTTGTAACCTTCTAAAATTCAAGATATTTGCAGCTCTTCAGAACTCCCTGAAAAAAAGCTAATGAAATATGGTGTAGCATACAGTGGTAGTGCCATAGTTCTTTTTTTTTTTTTTTAATTTCTGTAAAACACCCAGATTGATCCATAAAGTACATGCTTAGTTCCTTTAATATTAGAAATCATATTCTGATTCTGAGGTAAAGAAGCAGTTTTGGAAACACTGAAAATCTTAATCCTGCCAGGGTTATTTTTTGTATGCAAGTTCATCTGAACTTTAACTACCTCTCACCTTGAAAAACACCACTGGGTATGGAGAGCTTCTGAGAAAACATTCTTTGATTTATTCTGTCTATGCTTTGTTGTAAACTTGAATCATATTCAAAATTGTGAAAGATATAAGTTACAGAGGGATATCATTAACAATATTCATCAGCTATCTACAGTGGCTTCAACAGAGCTACACATGTGTAACAGAGAACAGAATTTGGCCCAATACCTATATTTTGAAATAAGAGTCCTATTATCAGACGCACCCAAACTTTTTCTTGATGAAGTATGTGCCTTAAAATGAAGGAATGTAGTACTACTGAATATTACAGCTATATTGTAGGCCTCCAGAAAGAATTACTAACATCATAGGTCAATGACACTTGCTGCCTCTATTGTTTCATCAGATATTTAGTGGGGGGTTATGCCCATATTTGGTAATCTTAAACTGTTAAGCCTTAATAAGGAGTGGTAGATAATTTGTTTAAACAGGGAGCTATTTTAGAAGAGAACTGGAAAGGAGGCCTACCAGTAAAGCCTACCAACAGCTATTTTTAGAAGTGAAGATTATACCAAAGGTTCAATTGGTAAGTAAAAAATATACCATGCATAATACTAGGCCGCCTTCTGAGTCCCCTGGATTACAGTGGCAAGACACGTACCATTCTGCATATATCTCTGCATGTTATGAATAAGTGGATTTGTTCATACTGTAGTTTTAAAAATGTGAACTAGATGTAAGTGAGGTAAAATGTGAAGTTGTATTTATGAAAGGTAAGAGTCACAAGGTACCTCCAGTGATCATAAGCCTATCATAGCCAATACCGCAGGCTGCAAGCAAGCTATCTAGGTGCTATCTCATGCATGAGAGAAAGGGAGTGAGAAATGTCTAAGCAATTTGTCAGTAACTGGTAAAGCAGCAACTGCTGACTCTTGGGGCAGCAGACATTTTTTACTGGTATTTTGAGTACATGACACACTTGATGATTTGGTGATTTTCAAAGCTCATAGGCCAAAAACATATGCCAGAGTATTTCATTTATGCAATTCATGGTTATAACTTAGTCCTCTATTACAGTGCAGCTTGTAAGGAGTGCACTGAAGGCTCTGCATAAAGCACATACAGACACCCATGAATAAATCCTGTATCTTCATGAAGATACTTTTAAGTAACTTACTCCTTAATTTGTTACAAAACATTATTTTGCCTCTCTGCTCTTTACACATAACCCCTCTTGTAAATAAAAGAATTTAAAACACCAGAGATTTTTTGTTGCCTTAAATTAAGCCATAAAATCCTAACAAGAATTTTGTTTTAGTTTGGGATTTCTAGGTAGTTTTTCTTTTTTGAAATATTCTGTATTTTTAAAACCCTTTTGAGATCGTTTGCACCACTCAAAGATGATTTCTGAATATATCATTTCTGCAGTCTGATTTTTTTGAAAGCTTCTTTAACAAAAAGATAGACAAAAAGGAAATGGAAAAGAACACCAACAAACAAAACAAACAGACAAAAAAACAGTGTTGGTTGTATGCCATTAACGTATAGAGCTCAATTTGGCCTGAAAATTATGCACATTGAAAGGAAAAATGATTATTTAGAGATAACATTTTCCCCAAGAGATGCCTTTTTTGCCATATTCTTTTTTAAACAAGGAAGACATCTTAAGCACCTTGCAATATCTTTCATTTAATAGTTGGCAGAAGGAAAGTCCCAGATGAACATTGGCCTGTGTCTTTCTCTTTAACCAGCTGAGTGATCCAGGCTTTTAATATAGCTGTTCCAATTATTGTAAAAGTCATCTAGTACCTTATAGCCACAAATATTGACAGTTTATTGCACAATGCATTCATGACATTTGAAGGTCACATCATACATAATACATACTCTTTTATAAAAATGTCTGGAACAAAGAGATACATGATCAGCAATTACATCTTACTATTTAGGGCTATGACTTCTAGCCTTATTTAAAACTAAATATTGTATGAAATGCATTGCAATCATTAATCTAATTCATTAATAAACTACATCATAGGTCATTTTTAGTAGTTATTGTTTTATTAATCACTGATACTGTTTTCAGTGCTGTACAAGGCAAATATGATGATGCAGTTCCTGCCCCAGGAAGAGTACAGTCAAACATCCTGATCCTTCCATCTTTCATATACAGGCCTCATTTGTCAAATGGTGAAGTCAAGTCTGAAGCCCCAATCTTTTGGTAGTGTAGGTCTACCATTGTAGACCCTTACTACACAGATACACACTGGACCCAAGGAGTCTGTGAGAAGAGAAATTTTCCTTTGATTTCAGTGGCATTAGGCTAAGTACAGACAGTCAAAAAGCCTGAGGCTAAATCAATTGATTCAATCTTTGCAGATTAATCTAAGATGCGTAGACTGAACAAATAAGCAAGTGAACAGACATTCACTTTTGATTCCAGAAATGCAGCCACGTGCCTACAGAGGCCCAGGCCAGAAGCAGAGGGGTGCTAAAGCATGCTTCCTGTTTGGTTGGAGCAGACAGCCTGGGCCAAGGCTGAATTGGGCCAACTGCCCTGCGGGGTAGGGGGAGTGGCCTGGGGGAAGGTGTTGCTGAGAGGTGCAAAGCATCCTGGGAAGCTGCGGGATGCTGAGTTAATTTGAATCTGGAGGGGATCTTGGACAGAAGTTCAATAAACCAATTTAACCTAAATCAGTTAAGTTTGATACTACATCCATCCAGGTTTCTCTTAAATCAATTCTGGCCATTCTGAAAGTGGTTTATATGCACTGAACTTTTGTTGTATTATAGATTTGAACCCATTTCCGAACACACACATACCATTTAATGTGTAAATTCTGTCCCTAGCCTTAATGATTTACAGCAATATTGTCTTAGGAAACACCCCAAATGCAAATAAAGCAGAAAAAAGTTTCAAAGGTTTATGAATGCATGCACATAAACTCTTGGGGAACGCATATAGTAGGAGTAGGATTATCAAAAGCCCCATCAGCAGCCAGACCAATACATCTCTCTAAAATTAAAGAACCACAAGTACAAAGAATATCAATCTGTTTTATAAATGTATATGCATGTGTGTGTGTGTGTGTAAAAATAAATGTAATGGGTAAATGACACTTGTGCCCTCAGATTTATACATGTCGAACCCCTTACTAAAGTCAACAGAAATTAGGGCTGAACAGAATACGGCCCTAAAAGAGATCTTTTTATTTTGCTTAAAAGCCAGGGAATAGGGTCTCTTGAAGATTGTTAATTTACTGTGAATAATTAATTTAGCTTGTTCCAGCTCTAGAGCTCTCTATTCTCCCTTCCACTTGGTTTTCCCCTTTCACCCTCCCATCATGCTCCTTTCTTTTTTCACCCACTCATATATAGCAGTGACAACACTTGAGATATCTGGCCTTAACTTTCTGCTAAAAAACATTATTCTGTGTAAGAATGAGAGCTTTCTGGGGTTGTTTTTTAAGTTGCTGCTGCTTCAAAACCAAGGCAATGGTATGGCCCAAGCACAGCAACAGTAGCCCTAATTTAAAAGGGAGATTCAGTTTTAAATTTACTCAACATGTGGGAATTGAGGTAGCTTTCTAAAACATGATGAAGTAGTGGGAGTAAGCCATCTGAGTGATGTACATCAAAAGGAGACAGTCCAATTCCTGCTACTATTCCTATGCCTGTCCAAAGAGTAATCAAAGGCCTTTGCCAAATGACACTGGGTATAGTACAGGGGCAGGCATCTTGTATGCATTCTCTCCTTTTACTTTGCTGTCTGGAGAGAGAAAGTGTTGAATTTGACCCTGGGTAACTTTTAGACAGATCAGTTCTGGTACTCTAACCTTAGGGCTTTGATGAGAGATGTATGCTTTTTCTATCTGATCTTAATTGTACTTAAGTTGTTTTCCCAGATACCACTTCCTTAATTCAAAAGCATGGATGGTAGGCTCTGAGACTCCAAAGCCTTGAGTTTTTCCCAGATGATGTTAAAGAAGAATCTCCACATGAAAAAGCAAACACTTCTTAGTAGATATACTTGTTATTTTGTTACCTCATTCTTTTATCTTTGTAGGCCTCCCCTCTTCTTTCCACTTGGTCTACATATGCAACCTTCTACCATGTTCTTTTCTTCTGTCTCCCACCTATACATAGATGCCAAGGAATGCCCCAGCCTCTTTTGTGTGATGACAACACTTGAGTCTTTAATTTGGCCTTCATTTTTTTGACAAATCTTGTGTGTGAGAGCCAGTAAAAAAACTTGGGGTTATTCTAGATTTCTTCAGAAGTAAGCACCTAACCAGCTATTTCTCATTCCCTTCTGGATAAAACCCCACTTTCACTGGCATAGCAAAGCACTTGTTTTTTTTACTCTTTAGTGAAAAACTGAAGGATTTAAATCTGATTCCCATGGTTCTTTCCTTTGTTAATGCTATTAAAAGTTTCTGCCTCAGAAAATTATAGCCTTCATTGTCACCACTTCTGCCAGACATACACATAAACTCTCAGCTTTCCCAGTGTATCTCCGTTTTATGGTTTTTAATCAAGATTAGGATATGCATCTTCACCCAAAGTTCTTCTCAACAGTAGTCTCTACTTTTCTCATATGAATTATCCTCTGTCAGTTTTCTTACCCAGACCCTTGACTTGCCTGCGTTAGCACTGGTGTACCAGATAAATGTGAAATGGGAACTCAGTTATTGCCTAGATATGACCAAGTCTTTCCACACTTCATCCAGATTGTTTATTGCATTTGGAGAAAATTCCAATAGGGAATTTATCTCAGTGAAGAAGCTATCCAAATGGATCATCTTTTGTATTCAGATGTGTTATTTGCAGGCAGGTGTTCAGGTACCAGATGGCCTTAAAGCCCATACCACGAGGGTTATAGCAGCTTCTACAGCCTGTCTCTGTGATATTCCCATCTCTGAGATTTGCAGAGTGGCTACATGAAGCTTGATAAACACTTTTACCCAGCATTGCTCTCTTGATGCCAAGACTAGATCAGATACCCAGTTTGGGAGAGTTGCCTTACAGTCCCTCTTTAATTAAGTACTCCTGATCTCCTACTCTTGGGATGGATTGCTACTCCTGATTAATCTCCAAAAGTGAGGATCTGTGGAGGAAATTTCACAAGGGAGAAAATGGAGTTACTAACTAATCAACTAAAATAACCATTAACTAGAGTTCTGTGAACGATTATATTGCCTCCATCTTCCCTCCATGTTTATCATCTTCCTTCAACGTTTCTTCATTTTCTTTATATATTCTGGGAATAAAATGAAGTTGGAAAGACCAAGTACTTTTTATGCTGCCATTGCTATTACTAATTTGCACATGGACATCAAACATATTCATATGACACAGTGAATTTTATGAGTAGGTATCTGGATAAAACATATCTAGAGAATCTAAGTCAGGTCTGTGCCAAATGTAAAAAAAGTATTTTTTACACTTGGTGGATATGGGTGACAAGGAGCTGTGTAAACCCAGGTTTTTTTGCATTCTCTGTTTTCCCCTCTAACTTCTTAAAATATGGCCACCATCTGAGTGGGGAATTTTCAAAGGCCCAAATGGGTGCCCAACCACAATGCGCTCCAAAGCCTCTTATTGCCTCTGAATTTTTTGTTCTGATTACAGAGATAGTTTAATGTGGGAGTATATCCTTTTTGAGTTTACTTTGAGATTTTTGGTTCAAACTAACACAAAAGCTAAAAGGGAAATTCACCTCAAACAGATGATTTTTCAGACAGATCTATATACTTGTCTAAATTTGTTCAAAAATTATTTCAGAGTTGCCAACAGGTTTCTGAGCTTCAGGTTTTATTACAGAAGTTTTGCATATTATTGATAAAAATAACTCAGCTCCATTATTATTATCTCATCATGGAGTGGCATCATCAGCACAGCAGTTCAGGTATCTGAAATAGGTCATCAAAATCTTTCTATATTCATTTAATGAAATAAAATGTAAAACTTTTTTTAAAAAATGGCACAGGAACTCATGCATAGGCAGTTAAGCAAGAAAAAACCATAATAAAAATTATGTAAATAAAAACACACAATCAAAATGTGTTATTTAAAATTACTATGAGTTTAATATCCTCTCACCATTTCAAGCAAAACTGACATTCCATTTCTACCTCACTTCTTTGTGCATATGTGCTGATGGAGTCACCGAACAGCGATTAGTGTTATAGGATACACTATTTTGGTAAATTGAGGTAACTTAAAGAAAACACCTCTTTTTCCGTGGTCTGTATTTGCTGCTTCTTACTTTCCAAGGTTGTCTGAATGCCAAAAGACCGCTACTATAAATAGCTATGTAAATAATTTTTCTTCACCTTCCATTAACCCCTTACAGCATACTAAAATGTGATTTTCAACTTTCCCCTCATATTTTGCAGAGAACCTGAGATGTTACTGAAGAGTTGATCTTTTCTGAGCTGCCAATGCTAACATTTTAAGAAAAGTTTTTTTAAAACAAAAATTAAACCCTAAATGTGCTAATTTAATGAATTTTCACCATCTTTATATAAAAAAGGGGAGAAACAGGTTAAATTTGAGACCTTCCAGACTTGAGAAGAACTCCTTTAAATGTTCTCCGGTGTAGGATTTTTCACTGTTTTAACAGTCCCTTCTAGATATATCAGGTCCAGGATGCCTTTGAATTTGATACCATACAAATGAGCTGATAACATTTTTTATATTAACAATATAGTTCAGAAGGTGCATTAGTAGCTCAACCTTTAGCCTCGCTTTGTGTAGTAGTCTAAACTATTCACTAATAATATAGTAGCACGCTGTCCTTGGATAATAAAAATCCTAACTGCTGCATATTAGCTGGTCTATCTATAGCACTCTTGCCACACACTGATATGACAACACAAGAACTTCATCTGAACTTCTATGGTGTATGATGTCAATGAGAAGTAACAATACTATTTTGAGCAGCCCCTCCTGTGGTTCAGCTGAGCTTGTGGCAATAACTGGTCTAGGCACAGGCTTCAGTATGCTGGAATGATCCTGAAACTAATTTTGCATGTGTTGGAGTTGGACTGAGGCCATGCGCGTCAGTATGCTGGAACAGAGCTATCTAAATCCTGAGCCTTATTTTACATGTGCTGGTGTTGGACTGAGGCCCTGCAGTCTTTTGGGTTTCCATCTGCAGATAGCAAAGCCAGGGTGTGCCCAGGCAATGTGGCTGTTCCTCATGTCTTCACTTCCATAAGACTCATCCTGGCTGAGTTCTTCCCAGCTACACACTTCCAGTTTTTCTTGTATATATTTGTCAATGAGGAACTCGGCTCTTCAAACTCCTGGCACTTCTGATGTTTCTGATTAATTCTTTCTAAAGGACACTTGCTGCCTTGGCTAGCGTCTCCTGAGCTACCACATTCCTTTAATATCTATCATCCTAGATAGTTTTGTTGTATTGTATCACTGACAGGGCTCATCACCCTATCTACTGCACTGGCTCTTGGAGTTAACACGATAACAATTTCCTTTCTAAGTACTAAATAAAACAGAACTTCCTTATTTTCAACAAGCTACAGACATTCCATCTCCAAAGTTTCTTGCAGGATCTCTTTGAGATTCCTAGGCAGATGCTGCTTTGCTTGCAACCACTCCTTTTATTCACCTAAGGCCTGCACAGCTAAACAAGACAAAAACTGGTACCTTCTACAGGGAGGCATGAGGGAAAGGACTAGAGAGCATTAGATATCTGGTCTTCTTAAAAACCAAAACAAACACTGGCTACAAGTTAATCAGGACCATCCAAGCCAAAAATGAGGGTGGTTATTCCACCTACTTATGATCCTAAACTGGACCTGGCAACATCCTGAGAATCCTTAAATCACTGTTATATAGTATCAAGTCCTTCAGAACTGCTTTCATTGGCTCATTGCTCTTCCATATTATCCTAGCAATGGACATTGCCACTCACTTGTCAGGACCATATGAGGACCATTCAAATTCCATGATCATAACAAATTTTGATTGATCTGTTTGAATGCATACCAGGAAAGTTACTACAGACTGTGACAAACTACAATTTCAACAATGTCATAGTGACAACCAGAATGAAACCCTTGAATGATAAATTACTTCCTAAGTAAGATGAGATGTTAAGTCACATAATCAGTTACCTTAAAAGTGGAGGAAGCCCTGCAGGAAAACCAACTCCCTTTAGTCTTTCAGTACCTTCCTTTCTACCACGGCATCATTTCTTCAAACTCCAGTGCTAAAAATATACAAATACCAGGTACTCTACATATACAGGCACAGACTTCATTTTCATAAATAATCCAACTATACTTCAGGGTGTAGGCCACTACCATGACACTAACATATCCTGAAATTGATATGGTAGGGAAAGATTGGGTGATAGGCCCCAAAAAGTAGTGTGTCCAGTTTTACTACTCCATAAAATTACACAGAGGCTATGGGAAAGACTGGTGAGGCTCAGCTACATTTTCTTTGCTCAGTTTTCCCTAGATCTGCTCATTCTCCTGAAGATAGCTGTAGGTGCTTAATGACTGCCGAACAGAGGATGGCCTCTGAGTCTCTCTTAGGTTGCAGGTGCCTGATCCCCACCAATGTGGATGGCCCCAAGTTCCCTTTTTTCCCCCAGTAACCAGTAATTTCAGAATCAGTAACCACAGGAAACACACTTGTGACCACTTATAGGAAATTACCAATAGATGCTGAAATGACATCAGCTACCTCAGGGGGAGAACATCTTAGACCAGCAATTAGGGGGTAGAGAAAAAAAGAACTTTAAAGAGAAGAGATCAAAAAAGGAAGTTAAATGGTCTTCCTAGTGCAAGACTGTAAGAAAACAGATTAGAGAATGTGTTTCTCTTATACTTTTTTAAATGGCCATAATTTAGTGATATTGCCTTTCACTGAGACAGATCACTGAATCCTAGCTATGGACAGTTTGAGGGACATTACATTCCATGAGTTCATCTTGTGGAATTTTGTACCATGCACCAAATGGCATAAATTTCATGAAATTCAATGATTTCACAGGATTCCCACCATCCTGAGCATTAGCAACATTAGTTATAATTTATATAACATAATCTCCAAAGTGACTATTAAGATAAATTAGATTTTTGTGAAATTTTCAACCATTTGCTTTGTCCTCACAAAACTGGAAATGACCAAAATTGCTTATGCCCCTTCAAGTGCTGGATCTCACCTAAATCAGAACTGTAAAGGATGGGCTCACACATGGTAATCTAAATCATTATTCCACTGCTATAATTAGAAGGAGTTTTTAATTCTGGTTCATCTCCAAATTAAGTTACTGTAGAAGAAGTATCATCTCCAAGTGATCGGAATAATTTTTAAAAAATGAAAATACAGACCACCACATTTATGGAGTTAAGTTTCTATGCCTTTTTGGGACTGTATCGGTGAGAACTAATCCAATACCTTGGCAGTCTAGATATAAATTGGCAAGTAACAAACTGGCTTTCGACATTTGAAAGATGTTGACAGTGGAATTGGCCAGCCTAACACAGAGTGTTATGTACTTGGGACAAGGTGAAGACCTGGGTGAGTGAAATTAAACAATGTTGGCGACATTATTAGTATTGGTTTTATGGGTACATGCTAAAAGTTCACCATGAAGGTACATCAAAGATTTGTGGTTCAGATTAGAGCATGTATGGATGCCAATAGTTATGGTAGAACACTTAATTAAAGAAGCACAGCCAGTACTTATCAGGGGGTATTAGCTAGTATTTTTATATTACTATCAGAATGAATTTTTAAAATTGCAGAAAAGGACTTTAACCAAAAGACCTGGTTTAACAAAGAAGTAGACAGATCATTAACTTCTGTATTTTTACACTGGGTGCTGCAGGACAATATCCTGAAACGTGAAATTTTTCCTTCTCCAGGTTATGTGACACTTTTCAATTGATAGTTAACTATTTTGAAACACTATTTATCGACTGCAGATAATAATGACTTTTAATTGAATCATTTCTCTTTAGATGTTCATTCACCAAATTTTTTCCAAGTTAGAATGTTAACATACAGTGCCTTTGTGTGACAACTAACTGTTACAATGTTACTTAAAAGTCCTGCCCCTCATCATTCAGCCTCTCTTTACAGAAAAATGGAACTGAAATACATTTTCTCATGACAAGGGACAGATATAATCCACCTATGATGACTGTAACTTTTGGAATCAAAACTATGATCCAAAACAGCAGTATGATCTACATTTTAACCATATATATTATATTAAATTAAATTAGAGATAGGGATTCTACATTAAATGTCACTCTATTTCATCTGAATGCTGTATACCATACAACTTTATTTTAAATTCCTCTTATAATGTAGCACAGTCAAAGCGGAATTATAAAATGTGTGATGGAATCTGTCTTAATCTTTTCTTTTTTTTCATCTATAGGTTATGGGTTCAAATGGCACAGCAGCCAGTAGTAATCAAAGGTTGGAAACATCTGAAAGTTACTTCATGGCTGACAAAATGGTAAAGTTACTGTTCCCAGGAAATGGGCATCCACAGCATAAGGAATCATCATTGCCTCTAGTACTAACAGGAACTCTTGCTGGTGCCTTCAACTAAGCAAGCAGGAGGAAAAATTATAGTTACAACCAAACTTCCACTTCTGGACCAGGTACCACTCTTGGAGAATATATAGGGTGCATCTACACTAGATGATACATCGCTGTAGTAGCACACTATAGTGACGTAGCATTGGCGGAGAGAAACTGTGACACTGCTGCTTCATCACTGTAGCAATGTACTCCCTTGCTATAATGTGTCGCTATGACAAGGTAGAAGCTAAAAATAACAGTGCACCACCAGCACAGTTATACTGTTACTGTGCCGTCATTAAGTACTAAAGGAAGTACTAAATGATGGTGCAGTAACTACAGTGCCATAGGGGCATGTGTAGATGCACTCAGAGAAACACAACGTATGGGAACAATTGCATGGATGCTGTCCATTCTGCATCTCTCTGGGTACTTCTACATGTGAAATGAAGGTGAAGAAAAAACTCCAGAGCAGTTTCAGTTGCAGTTAACTGTTCCCAAGTGCAGCATCTACATGTGTGCCCAGGACAGCAGCAATTTGAGCTGGGGCAGAGCAGCCCTGGGCTGGCAGGGGTTCACCCCTGTGCTCCAGGTGTCAGCACTAGGCAGTGAAAGGGATAGTTAGGGCATGAGGGTCAGGCAGGAATCTGGACACTGACTGGCTGAGGTGACTGGGACCAATTTATACCAGTAAACTAATTAATTCCACTGTAAGATAGTACTGTCAGGGACAGTACATGTGGATCAAATACACATGCAGACTGTAATGTTTTACTGCAGAGTAAATTAGTTTACTCCGCAGTAAAGCACAAGTATAGATGCACCCTCTGAGACCTAAAGCCTGTTGCTTTTAACTCCTCTTGAAGATTATTGTACATCACAAACAGGTTTACTGGTCTTAGTGAACCATTACAACAAGGAAGGTTCAAAGACAATATTACTAAGGGTGGCTTAATCATCTCTTATTGTAACTACAGGACTTTATCACTTTGAGATATTAACTTTAAAAACGAATTTTAAAATAGGAGTAAGAGGTTAATTCAATA